>NC_051220.1:2002500-2015000 GCF_015220715.1 Pygocentrus nattereri | reverse complement strand
ATGAAGGACTAGAGGATGACCAACACAAACTGTGCAGCAGCAGATGAGCTGTTGTCTCTGACTTTACATCTACAAGGTGGACCGACAAGGTAGGAGTGTCTAATAGAGTGGACAGTGAGTGAGTCTGTCTGATCCACTCCTACCAGCGCAAAACAGTGTTACTGCAGTGCTGAGAATGATCCACCACCCAAATAGTACCTGCTCTGTTAGGGTCCATGGGGGTCCTGACCACTGAAGAACAGGGTAACAGAGTATCAGAGAAACAGATGGACTACAGTCTGGAACTGTAGAACTACAGAGTGCAGCTATACAGTAAGTGGAGCTGATAAAGTGGACAGTGAGCGTAGAAACAAGGAGGTGGTCATCATGTTATGCCTGATTGGTGTAAATGCTCCCCTTTGCCTGCTGTGATCCAACCATCACTGCAATTCTCTCTGCTTCTGCTAGAAAAACCTGACATGGCTGTATTTTGGATGCTGGTATGACTGTGCAACCAGCAAGATCGAGCTGGGTGACCAGCTAACAGCGTACCAGACCAGCATAAACCAGCTTAGACTTCTATGGAATTCGAATGCTTTTTCATTCAGCAGGGACATTTCAGCTTCTTCTCACACTAATTGCCCTGGAATTGAAGTTTGTGTCCAGCTTGTGTTCACACTTAACAGAGCTCACTACTTAATTAGTGTTAACTTCCCAGGGAAAGTGCATGTGTTGAAGAGTCTTTAGTTTTGCACTGGAGCTATGCAGCTAACAAGCTACCAAGCTTATAGTCATTAGGTTGGAATCATGCAAACTGCATTCCAAAATGATTTCTCTTAATTTATAGCGTGAAGTCATGAAACCTCAAATACACAGTGCTTATGTGGTTTCAGACACAGTAGTAGCTACTGTTATCTGTAGAAGGTCCATCGCACTGCTCAAAACAGCAGCACTAGGCTCTCCAAGCATGACCAAAGGAAAACTGTCCCATCAGGATTTCTTCTGTCTGCGGTATCTGGCTAGACACTACGACGGCGTTTCAGGCCCACTGTTAATAAAAATAAAATAGTAGACTTTGAGAATATAGTCATGATATTTTCAGAATAAAGTCATAGAATTACAGCATTAAAGTGGCATCAACACTTTAGGTCACAGGTCAGTATTGTGTCCGAAGGCTTTGCGAGGTGAAGCAGCGCCTCCTGGTGTTAAATGAGAGGTGTTGAGTTGGTGGAGCTGCACTTTCATATCGATTCCCCCATAAAGAAACACTCAGCCTCCCCGTCTCTCCTGCTCATCAACACCAGCCTGTTAGCAGGGTCATGCTGGTTGACCAGCCTACCAGCATCCAAAACCCAACATATCGCTGCTGTCAGGAGGAAACCTTGTATCTCCATTTTTCAATTTATGACATCATTTGAAAATATCTTTAGCCCTTTACATTGTGTGTAAATTTCATGAAGAATCCACCAAAGTACAAGGCCTAAAATGACTTGGGGGGTGAAAAAAGTCTGGTTCCATTGACTTACATTAAAAGTAAAGTCGTTTTTTTCCTTTCCCTGTAAGGTTGTACTTCAGAAGATACAAAGTTTTCTTCTGACAAAATCAATATGTTAGTTTCGCTGGTGATCAGTTCTGCTGGTCTTTCAGCTTCCATTATTTTTCGCTACATTTAACCTTGTAGCTCCAGTGGTGAACTAATGAAAAAGTGCTTGGCCCCCTAAAACCCCAGGCGTATTATATACTTAAGCTTATTTTTCAGTAACTACCAAGACTTCAGTGCAAACTGGCTGAGCTATTCTTAGGTTAAAGAAGCATGTAATAAAACCTCGGGCCTGCTGGTGGGTCCTGGGCATTTAAGGGGTTAGGAAACTTCAGATATAAAACATGTCTTGGCTGGTAGGAGCAAAACTGTAGAAACTGAATTTTTGGCTGAACCATTTCTTCAAGTGGCATAAAAAGTCAATAACTCTTAGACTCTTTGCTTGAAAGAAGTGTGCTGGTGTGACTTACCTTGAAAACGGATCCATTTCAACTAGTCTGAGCCACTTTGCCGTTACTTCCAGACAGTATTGCAGAGAGAGTTTACTAGACTGCATCTTTGAATAATACACGCTTCTCCGAGGGTCGATTGAGCTCTCAGGTAATGGCGTAGAGTGTTCCAGAATGTTCGAGCAGATCTCATTTGTTTTGTCTGGGCTAATGAGCTGTCCTTAATTGGCTATCATTGCTGTTGTCTGTTCAGACAGATCAGTGTTGCATTCACTGCCTGTACAGCAGGGGTAAAAGGTAAGAGAAGCAGTCACAGGTCTAACTCCTTTAATTGGTCTCTGGGTGGAGTAGAGCAGCTCACTCTCAGCCTTTGAAGCAGAATGTCAAGCAAGACAGTTCAAAGCCCTGTGAATATTAAGATTTTTGTTTTCTTCCGAGTGCAGGACTGGAATTATTGATGCAGCCAGAATACGACAGTTTCATCTTGTGAGAAATGATCTGCAAGTCGTAGTTCTGTGTCAAATCAAATTTACACAATTTCCCACTTATACTATATATAGTCGATCAACCGAGACATGCTTGGTGTTTGAAGTGTGCCTCTTTAGTTTTGCACCTGCGAATGTGGCTAACAAGTAATGGAAATTGCATTTCTAAATACATAATTTCTACATACATAATTTCTTATGTGATTTCTGACATTGTACGGCATACTGTTATACATTAAACTGAACGAAAGTATGTCAAACGGCTAAAAACAGTAGCAGCCACGTCGAAACCAGAATTTCTGTCCATTTTTATAAATCATAGTGTCAGAAACCACATAAGAAACTCTATTTGAGATCATTTAACCCTTTTTTGCATTGTGTTGCCTCAGGGCAACAAACCCGTTTTCTTCACGTAATACATATTCAATACCAGTATAATTAGAGGAATTTGAATAAACTAACACTCTGCTTGCCAATATATACCTTGGTGGGCTTTTTAACCTCTTATTCACCAGGGTATATTTGGTTTTTCTATCTGAATTTACGTGACCAAATTGCAAGGCAAATTACGTGGTAACTGCATGAAATGAATGTAAATTTTTATTTTATTTATTTAGATATTTTTTGTAAAAGCCCCTCAAATTATCAGAACGTGTGTTTTATGATCTCCACATTTCACTATACACTCACAATTTACTGCTGAAAGCCAAAAATCTCGGCCGCTCTTTGTGTTGTTCTCTAAAAGTGATGTTTCCAGAGCAGATCACTGAAGAGACGCCGTCTGTTTATAGTTTAGAGCCCAGATTTGGGGAAAAACGGGTCGACTTTCAGTAGAAAAACAAAGTTCAGCTTCTTTTATTATAAGGGTTTAAAATGACATCACTGTCTATTAGACTGGAGAGAAGAGCTACAGCCTCACACGACGCCCAGCTTCTGAATGGAGCTTATGGAATATGAACGTTATGAAGAACATGACGGAGTGCGGTTTGGACCCACCGGTGGTCCCAACAAAAGTATGTCAAACAGCAAAAAACAGTAGCAACCATCTTGAAACCAGAATTTCTGTCCATTTTTATCAATCATAGTCTCAGAAACCACATAAAAACTCTATTTGAGATCATTTAACCCTTTATTGCATTGTGTTGCCTCAGGGCAACAAACACGTTTTCTTCATATCATATATATTCAATGGCAATAAAATTAGAGGAGTTTGAATAAACCAATAGAGTGCTTGTAAATATATACCTTGGTGGGCTTTTTAAACCTATTTTTGGCATAGTGCAGCTTTTGGAGGACACTATCAAGATAATAGTCTCATCTTTTGGACCTTGAAGTCAATTTTGTTAACATTCAGTATCGTCTGAAAAGTGTAAATGACATTGCTAAATATATTTGTTGCCTAGAAGCAACTCTGGAATGGATTTGTCAGTAGCATGTGAGGTGTCACTTAAGCAGCCACTTAACGCTGCAGTTACCATTTAGCTTGTCATTTACAATTGTTTTCAGTTGTTTTTGCAGTTTTGCTTATTTAGGAAATCTAACTTTTGTATTTTATCTTATGCAATATTGGCAGTTAGAACACATTCCAGTCAGTTCTGTCAAGTAGCAGTCAGCATGTAGTATGTTTTACTAGAGTCATCAGTAGTTTTTGTTATTTGTGATTTAAAATGATTGTGTGGCGTGTAAGAAATCAAAATATTATTTTCCAACATTGCATCTTGTTAAAATGCTTACAAATACGTTGTATTCAGTTTTTTTAAATCATGTTTTGTATAAATTCTTTCCATTGTTGCACAATGTTGCCTCAAGGCAACATACCCCTCAAAAAACAAAAACACACACATTATTTAATAATAATAAAAAAGGTTTGATTTTGATAGGTCCATTTTTCTGATTACGTGAAAATGCCTTCTTTTTATGTTTTAGCATGATTCTATTATTTGTAATTTTAAATGATTTTTTTGTGTAGGAAGTCAAACTATTAGTTCACAACTTCACATCTTGGTAAAATGCTTCCAAATATGTTAATTTTTTTAAACTGTGTTTTCCAAATGACAAGCTGTATCAATTATTTCCATTGTTGCACAGTGTTGCCTCAAGGCAACATACCCCTCAAAAAAAAAAAACCCAAAAAAAAAACACATTATTATTATTATTTTAATACTGGGGTCCATTTTTCTGATTATGTGAAATGCCTTCTTTTTATGTTTTAGCATGATTCTCTTATTTGAAATTTTAAATGATTGTTTGGTGTCTAAGAAATCAAAACATTACAACATTGCATCTTTCAGAAGACACGGCGTATCCATTCTTTCCATTGTTGCACAATGTTGCCTCAAAGCAACACACTCCCCCTCAAAACACCCACACGTAGTTTTCTAAAAATTGTTTTTGTTTTAATAAGCAGGACCTTTGCAAGAAAAGTAAATCAAACATTTTTTAAACATGGCACCCACAATGCATGTAACAGAAGTTAAGCAACCCACTGCAGCTTGAGGCCAGTGTGTCCTGATTAAGGCGTACAGTCTGCACAATTGCTTTTTATCCACATTAGTCTTGTAGGTAAATCTGGGGTATGTGGAAAGTGAAGTCCATTTCGTTAACATTTAATGTCATATGAAAAAATGTTATATAATATGTTATATAATATGTATGTTGCCTGGCAGCACGGTGGTGTGGTGGGTATTACTGTCGCCTCACAGCAAGAAGAACCTGGGTTCGATTCCCCGGCCAGGCGTCCAGGGTCCTCTCTGTGTCCTCTCCCTGTGTTTGTGTGGGTTTCCTCCCACAGTCCAAAGACATGCAGTCAGGCCAACTGGACATGCTAAACTGCCCCTAGGTGTGAGTCAATGTGTCTGTCTGTCTGCCCTCCGATGGACTGGTGACCTGTCCAGGGTGTATCCTGGGTTTATAGGGTATACAGGCTCCAGCTCCCCCTGTGACCCACAAGGAGAAGCGGCTCAGAAGATGTGTGTGTGTGTGTGTGTGTGTGTGTGTTGCCTAGGAACAACATTGCATCTTGGTGAAATGGTTCCAGATTTGTTATATTCAAATGTTTTATTATTTTTTTTTAATTCTGTTTTTCAAACAAGCTGTATCAGTTCTTTGCAGCAGGCATGAATTTTGAATTTAAATGAAATACATCTAATAGTATCTCCTCTTTTTCATAGCGCTGCTGTTGGAAGAAAATCTCAAATCTCCAAAATGATCTCTTTTTCTGGAGAAGTGAAAAACCTACTTTACTTTTAATGTAAGTCAATGGAACCAGACGTTTTTCCAAGTCATTCTGGGCCATTTCTCTCGGTCCAATGGTCATGAAATTTACATCCAAGGTAAAGGAGAACAGGTGTTTTCAAATTATGTCAAAAACTGAAAAACTGGAGATATAATGGTTTTCTTTCTTTCGATAGGCTGTTTTAAGAGCTACTCTCCCACTTTTGAAACTTTTTTTCTGCATGTTTAAGCATGCCTGTTTTTTTATAGCCTCATATTTGCCTTGCTTTGTGTAGGAAGAATCCTGAAGCAGTGGTTCCAGGGAGAAGGTTTCGACTATAACACTGAATTAAAATATTGAATAGACCATTTGAATCACAAAGTCATTGTGGAGTAGTAGTTTACATATTCATCCCACGCAGCGCTCACAAATCTTGTCGAGTTTTCATGCGTTCAATTTCGGGAGAGCAGCAGAACCTCTGAAGGTACAACCCACACTCTCCCGGTGAGGAATGGATTGGGCTTCAAAGCAGCGTGTATGTGTGTGTATGTGCTCGCCTGGGTGCGTCTGGATGTATAAGGGATAACCTCGCAGAAGAAAGTGAGCTGGATGATGGAAGTGTCAGTTCCTCTCTGGGCTTGTCTCGCTCTCCGATATCTTCACTTTGGCTCCCCGTTTCCATCCACAGGGAGATATCTTCCCCTTAACGCCGATAAGGCTGCGATAGATCCCAGATTAAATTATTCCAGAAGATGTCCAGCACATTCTCAACTAAGGACTCTCCTCTAAGTCATAAATGCTTCATGGAAGCAGCAGCTTTCAGCACCACAGATGCTTTATGCCAGCAATAGCTCTCAGCAGATTTAGGTTAGAGCTCATCTTTAGTAGTAGAATCTCATTGTTTGTCAAGGTTCTAGGAAAAAATATCCTACCCTTTTGTCTCTGAGGACCACTTATGACTTTTGTGGGTTTGTGTACTCGTCAAAGCATTATGGCGATATTTCACATTCATTTTCTCACATCTTGTTTTCCCACAGAACTAAATAGGCTATTTTTCTTCAAGACTAGTAAACTGGAAATGACCTCTGCTCTGATTGGTTGGCAGTCAGGCAGTGCTCAGCATCTTTTTGAAACACTTGCATTCAAAAGACTTTCCTCTCTCTATAAACTACACTGGCTGCTCATGAACATCAACGGTCACACTCAGGGACAGAACGGCATATTTTACCGGAAATTTTCAGGCGTTCACACTAGCAGCCCTTAAATGGTCTTTTATCATGATGCATTTATTTATGCATGACAGGTCCTTTATTTCTGAATCATGTACAAACTACACTCCTTTTATTTTATTCTATTTTATCAGTATTTTAAAATAATAAAATTTTTTCTCAAAATATTGACCAACATGTAAATATTTTCTCACACAATTTACTCAATATGTTGAAATAATTGGCATCTTAAAACATTGACTTACTATGTTGAAATAATCATTTACTATGTCAAAGTAATTTTGTAAAACATTGACTTTCCATGCTAAAATAATGAGTTGGAAATCAATATTTCTAGATAACAAGTCATTTTTTCAAAATACTAAATCAACATTGTGAGAAAAAAAAGACATTATTTCAAGTTAACAGTTATGTTGAGAAACCAACTCACCATTTTGGGAAAAATAAGATCATTATTTTGAGATAAAAAGAACATTTCAATGAAAAGGTCATTTTTTAAGGTACTTGGTCAATATTTTGACAAAAACACAGATTTTTCTCCTGTAACTGGCATGAATGAACTTTCATACTCCTGTGATATTTTTCTCTTTTGGTATATTTCTCTTTCTTCTTTCTTACTAGCCATGCTGCACTTTAGCTCAGAGGCAGTCACGCATGGGCACAGGGTAGATTTGAACACTTCTCTGTAGAATCATGTACCATTTTCACTCCCAAAAACAAAGGCGTCAACAACACCTGTTGCAACACCTGTTTCTTGTAAATGCATCACTCATCATTTATTGCCCCTGTCCCAGCGTTTTTTGAAGAATGTCACAGTCATTAATTTCAGATTCAGTTGATAACACTGAACATTACATATCTTGTCTTTGTACTGTTTTCATTCAAATGCAGGTCAAAGTAGGTGCCAAATGACTGTACATGGTAGTGGTGGACAGTAACTGAGTAAATGTTATTGGTCTAATATCCGAATTTTTCCTCCTACATTTTGAGAAATCTGTCGTTCCTTTTGGTTTCTGTGTGTATAAAAACGTCACATGTCAAAACGAAAGAAGCGCAAAGCCAGAGCACCAATCAGGGCCCAGCGGTCACTTTGTTTAGAGCTGGTTTTGACCTGTCGGTCATACCGACCCGGTGCAGCACGCGGTTCAACGTCAGCGCAGCAGCGCAAAACTTTGGGAGAGTCTGTTCAACATAAATGATGAATTAACCTAACTTTGTGTAAATAGAGCTCAATATAGAAATATGTCCACATATGCAGTCGAGACTGACGCGGCTTTTTTCTGAATTTCTACAAACACCAGTTCATTTTATAGTAAATGAGTTTGGGCTGGTTTATGTTTATGAACAGACGCCTACAGATCAACATAGTAAAGGAGCTCATCTGTGATCCTGAGTTTAAAGCCAGTTTTTATTCAACTTAAACTTGGAACTAAGTTGTAAATAAATCTGAAACTGAAACTTTGCTTGTGTGTAAAAAGTGATTTCAGAGCCACTCGGTTCTCCCTGATGGAAACTGTTTACCTTCAGTGTTTTGTGCTTCTGATCATTTTAATAGACGTCAGCGTCACTAATTAATGACGTTCTATTAAAAGACTGGTTTACCAAGAGAGACGCTGGAGGACTTTCACCTGAAATGAGTTCATGAAGCCAGTCTGGTTATAAAAATGATAACAGGACATCAGAGCCAGAATTACTCTTTTAGTACTTTTACTTTATACTTAAGTACATTTGAAGGGAAATACTTTAGTACTTTTACTCAAGTGGAGGTCTAAAGGGAGGAACTTCTACTTTTACTGGAGGAATATTTTACCTTGAGGGTTTGTGTACTTTGACTTAGTCCCTCAGCTGTAGCCTTTTTTTTTTAGAACCACGTTTTTAGACATGTGGTGCCACCCTTGTAAAGTCTAGTTGACTAGGAAAAACAATTAGTTGTACAATTCCAAGTGTGAAATCCATTCAAAATCCCTAGTCACAGCTAAAATACTGTCATATCTAAATAGCTTATTGCACCTAAACTCAGTCCTGCCAGTCCTGCCTTCGTCTGCCTGTTTCACTGCAATAAGCGAACCCCAGATGTCTGGTGAAACTACAGCTTAGGCTTTACCAATCCAAAGGCAATGTTTCCTCCGTGCACTTTTGGTATATAGACTGTCAAAAACTGATGCACTGAGGCTGAAATGAAACAGCTGAACTGCCCCATAGTCTCATAGTCTAAATTAAACAGAAAAAAGGATTGTAATTGCTGTGTGGGCGTGAGATTTAATGAGATTCTGTGTTCAGGGTTAGAAAATTAGCTAAATCAGTCATTGTCTCTCTGCTTTGCCTATTCCAGATTGAGGCTTAAAACACACCCATCAGTTATTTCATATTTGGTAAAATAACATGTTATATAAATTGCATTAGCATGATATGGAATCCTTACCTGACCTTAATTAATTCACCTATAATGTCAGCAAGCTCTCACTGCAGCACGTCTCAGTGGTAGACTGCTCTATTGTTGGTCTCTTAGCCACCTGTTTGGCAGCTTAGCAACAGCAGGCCGAGGCAGGTGTCCAGGCTTTGTGGCTCACTTTCTGGTCATTTCTCCAACACTGGATTGTTGAAAAAATGAGAATTTATTGAGAGAGGGTGATTAGGTATGGGTGCTTTGCAAGCTGAGGACTCGCACTTGTTAAGAAGCTTGCATAGTTGGAAGAATAGGGTATGTTGGATGGTTCTGTTGAAATAGGGAGACTTATTTATGTATGTCTGCATATCCAATATGGCATATATATATATATATATATATATATATATATATATATATATATATATATATATATATATATACCTGCGACCCTGGCGGAGAAGCGGCATAGAAAATGGATGGATGGATGGATGGATATATATAGGACTGCAATATACACACTCACACACACACTTTCTAAGCCACTTATCCTTCTGGGTCACAGGGGAGCTGGAGCCTACTCCAGCAGTCATTGGGTGGAAAGCAGGATACACCCTTGACAGGTCACCAGTCCATCACAGGGTGGACAGACATACGCATTCACTCACACATAGGGGTAAATCAGCATATCTCATTGGCCTGACAGCATGTCATGGACTGTGGGGGGAAACGTACGCAGACACGGGGAGAACATGCAAACTCCGCATACAAGGACCCTGGTCGCCTGGCCGGGG
Organism: Pygocentrus nattereri; assembly: GCF_015220715.1. Taxonomy (NCBI): domain Eukaryota; kingdom Metazoa; phylum Chordata; class Actinopteri; order Characiformes; family Serrasalmidae; genus Pygocentrus; species Pygocentrus nattereri. The sequence continues at coordinate 2,004,924 of NC_051220.1, read as the reverse complement.
AATCGAACCCAGGCCATTCTTGCTGTGAGCGCCACCCACCACGACTGCTGCCTATTGTAACTGCGATATGCATCACAAAACACTAAAGTCTACATAGATCAGAAAACACAGCATCTTCCTCAATGGGGCACATTTTTCGGGCGAAACACTGTTAGAAATAAAGGTTCTGTGCAGGTACACTTTTCATCAAGGTACAAACAATGTATGTCAGTGTGGGACAGCCCCCCTCTTGTCACTGGCGTGGGACCCTCAAGGCTCCATCTCAGTACCTTCAGTCAGGGAACATAACCAAACCATAATCCACTGAAATGATCTGTTCTAAGCTGGACTGACTCCACACACCCCGACTCGCCTCGCCTCCAGGCTTTTACTCTACTGCTCTGTTTTAAAACATTCGGTTATGAAAAGGAACAAACACCAACTTTTCACCTGGAGGAACTGATTCAAGCTCCACAATCAGACCTTAAAAGTAGTTTTCATGCATGCTTTGGCAGTACGCTTTAGCCTAAGATGCTCACCGGTTTCGATTTTACTTTGGTTGTGTTGTTTTTCACTGGAATCTCATCTGATTTGAGCTTTGCTCTGTTGTCTTCAGCGTATCTGTGCTGAGTGAACTCATGCTTGATAGCTGTGACATCTTTGATCTGTTATCATCTGTGTTTACCTCCCCTTGTAGGTCTAGTCATGTGCTTTTGCTGATTTTGTTCTTGTCCTCTCCTGTCCTGCCTTTTATCTGTCTCACCTGTGTGCAGTCTGTAGCCCTGCCCCCTCAGGTGTCTCTTGTTTGTGATTTGTCATGTGTTTCCTTGGCGTTGTTGTTTTCAGGTCTTGGTTTAGTGCTTCCTCTTGGATATTGGTTTTCTTTGCTGCCCTCGTCTTTTGTTTTCTTTCGCTGTATTGTTTGCTTGTGCTCTTTTTTTTGTAGTTTCTTTGCTATTATGGATTCCTTTTGTTTTTCTCATGGACTGCAATAAAACCTCAGGCTTGCACTCCTGTAACATTACATTAGTGAAGCGTGTTGGTTTGTGTTTATATGGATCTGGAATTCTCCTTGGTTCTCATGTGAGCTCTCTAGCTGTTGTTGGCAGAAGCGCTGGTATAGTTATAATGATGCACTGCTGTCAGGCTGTGGCCGACCCAGAAACTTATTCCTGCTCATGCATTATTTTGGTTCTGATATAACCAATGTAATATGCAATATAGCCTATGTATTGTAGACTATCACTTCTGCTTTATTAGAGATTCTTAGGAATATAACATTTCAAGATACACTGCATGCAGTTATCAATGTACCCCAGTTGATCAGAACAGAGAAATGCCTGTTAGATGCCTGTTAAGTTTAGGGCGTCCCTTGTACAATAATAATGCAATTAAAAGTATTCTTTAAGCGAATTTCATATGAAAAGTACATACTTTTAATGTTTACACTGTAAACATACATTATCCTAAACAACCCATGATAAATGCATTTAAATTATAAATAAGCCCTGATTACATACTTCATATTAAATGCCTTTAGCTGTACTGTAGAGTGCTTGTTCCAAACAACTTAAGTTGCATTTAACCCGCATGGGAACAATTACTTTATCTCAATTTTGCTAAAAAGCAGTGAGACAAAATCTGTGTTTCCCTATTTAATTGTGGTAAAAGAGTCTTTTACTTTAAAAGTATAAAATAATTTATGAAGTCAACTGACCGGGAGTTCTTAGTATGATGTTGTTAATACCATATATACCTAAATACCAATTGAAAATGTATTAATTTACAATATTTGTGAATATTGGGTCGTACATTTGTACTGAGTATGAGTTGGATTTGTTTGATCTTGTTTTTTAATAAAAAGAAGTTTTTAGAGAAAATGGCAACAATTTACCAAATACCCCACAAATATATATATATATATATATATATATATATATATATATATATATACATATATATATTTTTTTTTAAAGCAATTTTAATTTAAAAATATCTGCCTATTTTATCATGCTTAAGTAATAATTCATGCAATAGAGGGTTAAGTAGTTTTAAGCACACAATTTGTAGACGTAGCTGTTATTACACTTGAAATAAATAAATGTACCACATGATGCAGCGATAAATAACATTGAAATGCATATTCTGTGCCTACATGTGCTTTGCTGTTTAATTGGAACAACTTGTGTTGCTGGGTAACTTAAGCAGTTATTAAGATGCAAATTCAACTACACTTGAATATACTCTGTAATGTGACAGAGTATATTACATGTAACTCTGTAAAGTTTGGTGGAGGGGGGATCATGGTGTGGGGGTGTTTTTCAGGAGTTGGGCTCGGCCCCTTAGTTCCAGTGAAAGGAACTCTTAAAGCTTCAGCACCAAGAGATTTTGGACAATTTCACGCTCCCAACTTTGTGGGAACAGTTTGGGGACGGCCCCTTCCTG
>NC_051220.1:1995000-1997500 GCF_015220715.1 Pygocentrus nattereri | reverse complement strand
TAATTCAGGTTTAGATACTCAGGCTGTGATTAATCCAGGTTTAGATACTCAGACTGTGATTAATCCAGGTTTAGATACTCAGACTGTGATTAATTCAGGTTTAGATACTCAGACTGTGATTAATTCAAGTTTAGATACTCAGACTGTGATTAATCCAGGTTTAGATACTCAGACTGTGATTATTCCTGGTTTAGATACTCAGACTGTGATTATTCCTGGTTTAGATACTCAGACTGTGATTAATCCAGGTTTAGATACTCAGACTGTGATTATTCCAGATTTAGATACTGAGACTGTGATTAATCCAGATTTAGATACTCAGACTGTGATTAATCCAGGTTTAGATACTCAGACTGTGATTATTCCTGGTGTAGATACTCAGACTGTGATTAATCCTGGTTTAGATACTCAGACTGTGATTAATCCAGGTTTAGATACTCAGACTGTGATTATTCCTGGTTTAGATACTCAGACTGTGATTAATCCAGGTTTAGATTTATGAGGTCAGACATCCCAAAGGTGTTCTATGGGGTTGAGGTCAGGACTCTGTGCAGGCCAGTCAAGTTCTTCCACACCAAACTGGCTCATCCATGTCTTTATGGACCTGCTTTGTGCACTGGTGCGCAGTCACGTTGGAACAGGAAGGGGCCGTCCCCAAACTGTTCCCACAAAGTTGGGAGCATGAAATTGTCCAAAATCTCTTGGTGCTGAAGCTTTAAGAGTTCCTTTCACTGGAACTAAGGAGACGAGCCCAACTCCTGAAACACAACCCCGCCATGATACCATTAAGGAAAAAAACATTGATTGGAGGGTTTCAGGATTTTAGCGTTTGAATTCAACAAGCATGATGATTCATGATGCATGATGATGATTTGGCTTTGATGGATTTGCACTTTCCATGTAACTCTGTGAACGTAAGTAGTTACTGTTCATCTCTGAACATCACGTATCCCACTGTTCCAACTAGTCCAACATGACCTACATTCTTCAAAGCCTTAATATGCTCTTATAAGTATAGCGTAAGTTCAATAATAATGATTATAGATAGAGACTACTACTTTTTCATGCTCTATAATTAAACAGTTTGGCTGAAAGCTAAATATGCACAATTTTGCACGCACCAGAAGTGTAGTCAAACAGCGGTGCTCCACTGGAGGATCTGTAAATGGAAAGTGCTGCTTTTAGCCCGTACAATTGACCTAATCGATACATAGGCCTACTTTAATATTGCACTCTGAATCCGAGGCTAAACATAGAGCAAATTAATGAAGACAAACACCACCGACAATAATATTCGCATGCATAAACATAACGTCCACTTCATTACTCCTCCATCAAAAATACACAAGTTTTATTTAACTTTAAGTGAGTTATTAGTCCCACAAATGGGAGATTCCACCTCCGCATTTAACCCATCCGTGAAGTGAAACACCACACACACACTAGGGGGCAGTGAGCACACTTGCCCAGAACGGTGGGCAGCCCTATCCACAGCGCCCGGGGAGCAGTTGGGGGTTAGGTGTCTTGCTCAAGGACACCTCAGTCATGTGCTGTCGGATCTGGGGATCGAACCGCCGGCCTTCTGGTCACAGGGCCGGTTCCCTGACCTCCAGCCCACGACTGGATTATAAAGCTCTCTTAACTTGCATTGACCAGCGTGCTGTACATCAAAGCAGCACACACATAAATAACAACAAGTAGGAAATTAAAATATAAAAAACAAGAAGAAGAGCTAAAACAGGGATGAAATGCGTGAATAAAAGAGTAAAACAGTAAAAATGAAATAAAAAACAAATAAGATGAGCAGAAGACTTAAAAGAGTAAAAGACTTGTGTATAATTTTCACAGCCTCATGCGATTCAAAAGTGGGTTTGTTTAAATATGTTTTAAGTCCTGATTTAAAAGCAGCGATTGAAGGTCCTTTGGCGAATAGTGGGCGGTAGTTGTGCCACAGTCTCTGAGCGTAGACGGCAAACGCAAGATCACCTTTAAGCTTCAAACTAGGCCATATAGGAAAACCAGCGGGTTCTGCTCGCTGTGGGGTAGAGGGAGTGAGCATACTGCCCTCATACGAGGGGGCCTGACCATTAAATGCTTAAAAAACAAATAAAAGCACTTTGAACTGTATCCTGAACTGGACAAGTAGCCAATGAAGCGAAGCGAGGACTGGAGTAATATGGTCTCTCTCCTTGGTTCTGGTCAGTAACCCAGCTGCTGCATTTTGGATGAGCTGTAAGCGCTGTAACTGAAATGGGATAATCCCAAAGTACAAAGAATTACAGGAGTCAATTCTACAGGAGATCAATGCATGAATAACATGAATAACTGTCTCCGGGTCAGAAAAACAGAGAAAAGGCTTAAGCTTTGCAACGTTTCTGAGCTGGAAGAAGCTCCTACAAGGCAGTGAAATACATTGCAATCACAGAACAATTCTGTCATATTAAATATACATCATAATTCAGACGTTTTTCAAAAATGATTGGCCCCCTAAAGAATATTA
>NC_051220.1:1990000-1992500 GCF_015220715.1 Pygocentrus nattereri | reverse complement strand
CTGTGACCGGAAGGTTGCTGGTTCAATCCCCAGAGCTGACAGTCCGTGACTGAGGTATCCTTGAGCAAGACACCTAACCCCCAACTGCTCCCCAGGTGCTGTGGATAGGACTGCCCACCACTCTGGGCAAGTGTGCTCACTGCCCCCTGGTGTGTGTGTGTGGTGTTTCACTTCACGGATGGGTTAAATTTCCCCGCTGTGGGACTAATAAGGGTCTCTTAATCTTAACATTATACCAATGAAGATCACACCTATGTAAGCTTGTGGGACACCTCTCCCCCCATCCCTCCCCCTTTGCAGCTATAACAGCCTCTCCACTTTTCTGGGAAGGATTTCCACACGATTTTGGAGTGCATGAGTCTGTGTGGTCTATTGGCTAATACTCTTTTTACTGCGCATCCTAAGAAAACAATACGTCCTCTACAACTTGCACGAAATTGAGCTGCATGGAGCTGCATTGGCTGTCTGTATCTTGTAGGATACATTTGGAAGTTCCGCTACTAGTTTTCCAAGCTCTAAACGAAGCTTAAAGCGTCCACTTACCTTCCAGACCATTATATTAGATCTGCAGATACTGGCCTTCTGCAAATACCTTCCATAAAACACAGAAAAGTGGAGTAGCCTCTAAACTGTGAAGCTCACGTCCACCTTTTATTAGACCGTCAAGCTCAGTGCACAATATTAATAAACATACCTCTCTAACTTGGCATTGAATTAAAATTCCTTGTGTTTTTATATTTATCTTTTTAATGTGATCTGTGTTGTTGCCTTATATGATTTCATATTGATACTCATAGTATCTTCTATTGCTGTTAAGCTTTATCAGCTGTCTGTAAAGCTCTTTGAGCTGCCTCCAGTATTGAGAGTGCTCAAGAAATAAAGATATTATATTATTTTAAACCACTTAAAAGGCCAAAAGGCTACCCACCACGCCTTTTGGTTTCTGTGTGTATAAAAACGTAACATGTCAAAACGAAAGAAGCGCAAAGCCAGAGCACCAATCAGGGCCCAGCGGTCACTTTGTTTAGAGCTGGTTTTGACCTGTTGGTCATACCGACCCAGTGCAGCACGCGGTTCAACGTCAGCGCAGCAGCGTAAAACTTTGGGAGAGTCTGTTCAACATAAATGATGAACTAACCTAACTTTGTGTAAATAGAGCTCAATATAGAAATATGTCCACATATGCAGTCGAGACTGACGCGGCTTTTTTCTGAATTTCTACAAACACCATTTCATTTTATAGTAAATGAGTTTGGGCTGGTTTATGTTTATGAACAGACGCCTACAGATCAACATAGTAAAGGAGCTCATCTGTGATCCTGAGTTTAAAGCCAGTTTTTATTCAACTTAAACTTGGAACTAAGTTGTAAATAAATCTGAAACTAAAACTTTGCTTGTGTGTAAAAAGTGATTTCAGAGCCACTCGGTTCTCCCTGATGGAAACTGTTTACCTTCAGTGTTTTGTGCTTCTGATCATTTTAATAGACGTCAGCGTCACTAATTAATGACGTTCTATTAAAAGACTGGTTTACCAAGAGAGACGCTGGAGGACTTTCACCTGAAATGAGTTCATGAAGCCAGTCTGGTTATAAAAATGATAACAGGACATCAGAGCCAGAATTACTCTTTTAGTACTTTTACTTTATACTTAAGTACATTTGAAGGGAAATACTTTAGTACTTTTACTCAAGTGGAGGTCTAAAGGGAGGAACTTCTACTTTTACTGGAGTGATATTTTACCTCAGGGGTCTCGACTTTAACTCCAGTACACGGTCTGTGTACTTCGTCCACCACAGCTTGACGCTGACATTATGCCCATAGCTGCGTCATCCAGTGCAAACTAAAGAACACGTCTCGCTGATCGGCCACTTTACTGTCATTAACCCCAGCAGAGCTACATCTGAGTGACAGCTTTAGTGCCAACCTTCCTGCTGTTAAACTTCAGCTCACCACGAGTTCAGAACATCCGCTGTTGATGATTAAGTGCATCGATGTCATATTTCAGCTAATTTTCATCGCCTGGTTTTAAAGCCGAGTGCTTTTACTCCACACGAATGCCTTTCCAGCGACCAAAGCCCCTCAGTGAAAGCATGGCTGCTGTTTGAAAAATTGACTGATTGGGGAGCAGACTCCGTTTAAAAGAGCTGACAGCGGCTTTTGTGCGAGGGGCATCCTCTGTTGAGCACGTCTACCCCCCACTCGTGCCTTTTATAATGCCAGGCCTTTGTTTGTTTCCGCCCTCGACACAGAGAGACTCCTTAAACAAACACTTCACTTCTACTCGAGGCTCCCAGACACTTACTCTCCACTCATCGCCACATCAGAATAGACCATAATCCCGATGCATTGTGAGCACAGTGTGGGAACTCCGGAGTACTATGCTCGTGTAAAGTAGTGTTTACTTTAATTAAGGAGGATTGGCAGCAATACAACAAATGCAGAAGTTAACTGCTGAAAATTGGCAGCTCCTGGCTTCTGTCCCCGAGACTGCGGCGGCCAA
>NC_051220.1:1852500-1985000 GCF_015220715.1 Pygocentrus nattereri | reverse complement strand
TGTAGTTGGTAAAACCTCTATTTTCATTGTTTTATTATGTATTTATTTGTTTATTTATTGTTATTTGTATTCTTATTCTTATTTTCATCATGATTAGTTTTATTTCAGTCATTTTAATTCAGTTCTATTTTCATTTTTGATCCCATTTTAAAGCATTTTTATTAGTAATGTTTCATTGTTGTACTTACCCAATATGAGTTATGCTATTAAATGTACCTTTTTTAATTGATATGTTCTTACACATGATCAATCCCTTTTCCTGTATCCACTCATAAAGGTAGATTGATTGAAATATTAATAGGTTGCAGAGAGACCATATTGTTGTACTGTGGTTTGGCTTCAGAGCGCAGTCGTATTAAAGCTGCTTCCTAGCTACTGTAGTGTCTCAGTATGTTTGCTCAGTACTCAGGTGTGCAGCGTCTTGTTTGGAATGAAACAGCTTTATTGATTTTATTGATTTTTCAGAGACAGAACTGTCTGTAGGGGTATTGACTGACCATTTTACACAGTGTGAAGATAAAAATCGCAGGCTTTGCTTTTACATGATGGACTATAGAATCCTACAGTGTGAGTTACCAGATCAGAAGATTTCACCGCCCAAGTGAATCGCTGCCCGAATATATATTTCGGTATTCCACAAGGGAAAGTGTGCATGTTTTGGAGTGTGAGGCTAAACAGAGTTGAGCCTAATTGAGGACACAGAGAGAAATCCATTTCTTCAATATTTTTAAATGAATTGCCTGCTACAGGGCCCTCGGTGAGCACTATGTGAGCGTCTATGTGTGTGCGGCGAGTATTTATGCGTGTCTATAGATAAATGAGAACAGCTGTGGCAGGTCATATCTCAGTCTCCCTCTGGAGGCCCCTGGTCTCTTCGTGATATAGTTGGCCATTATTTGGAAACTGGAGAAGAGGGAGCATATGTGTTGTTTGGCCCCGTAGCGCACAAAGGAATACATTTGGTCAGCGGTCCTACTGTTAGATTGATCATTTTTTGCTAGGACTCGTGCAGGTAGTGCTTTCAGATGCACAGGTTTGGGTACGTTGCCCTGCTGGAGCTGCACTGCTGTTATGGGAAGATACTGTAGTTCAATTGATTAATTGATGAGATCTGGGATTTGAAACTTCTGGGGTCTTGGGGCATTTTAAATGCAATGTTAGATGCAATTGTATATAACGTCATTCTCCATCCATCCATCCATCCATCCATCCATCCATCCATCCATCCATCCATCCATCCATCCATTTTCTAAGCCGCTTCTCCGTCAGGGTCGCGGGGGGGTGCTGGAGCCTATCCCGTCATTCTCATACGTTTCATATCAAAATACTCCGTTATCTTCATCACTGCTTTCCAAACCTGCTGCAGCAGCTTCAGGAGCTGTAAACTCTCTGCACGCCGTTTCACACGAGTCTGCGATGTGGACTGAATGAAGAATGAAGGGTTTCCGGCGTGACGGTCAGTCCTTAGTGATTTCATTGTCCATTTTCCATCGTGTCCATTGGTCAGAATGTAGACGGACACACGAATCCAGAGGCAGATGACATGTATCTCAGCCCCTCTTCATAGGCTCATAACTCCAGATGTGAGTCACATATGATCTCACGATGAGATGGAGTTGAAAACAATATACAGTATATTGCCAAAAGTATTCGCTCGTCTGGCTTCACACGCATATGATATTGAGTGACATCACATTCTTTGGCCATAGGGGTTAATATGGTGTCGGCCCACCCTTTGCAGCTATAACAGCTTCAACTCTTCTGGGAAGGCTTTCCACAAGGGTTAGGAGCGTGTTAAAGGGAATTTTTGACCGTTCTTCCAGAAGCTCATTTGTGAGGTCAGACACTGATGTTGGACGAGAAGGCCTTGCTCACAGTCTCCGCTCTAATTCAGGAGCCGTCCCCAAACTGTTCCCACAAATTTGGGAGCATGAAATTGTCCAAAATCTCTTGGTGCTGAAGCTTTAGGAGTTCCTTTCATTGGAACTAAGGGGCCGAACCCAGCTCCTGAAAAACAACCCCACACCATGATCCCCCCTCCACCAAACTTTACACTCGGCACAAGGCAGTCAGACAAGTACCGTCTCCTGGCAACCACCAAGCCCAGACCCGTCCATTGGATTTTCAGACGGAGAAGCGTGATTGGTCACTCCAGAGAACACGTCTCCACTGCTCTAGAGTCCAGTGGCGGCGCTTTACTCCACTGCATTCCACGCTTTGCATTGCGCTTGGTGATGTAAGGCTTGGATGCAGCTGCTCGGCCATGGAAACCCATTCCATGAAGCTCTCTATGCTGTTCTTGAGCTGATCTGAAGGCCACGTGAAGTTTGGAGGTCTGTAGTGATTGACTCTGCAAAAAGTCGGTGACCTCTGCGCACTATGCCCCTCAGCATCCGCTGACCCCGCTCTGTCATTTTACGTGGCCGACCACTTCGTGGCTGAGTTGCTGTCGTTCCCAATCGCTTCCACTTTGTTATAATCCCACTGACAGTGGACTGTGGAATATTTAGTAGTGAGGAAATTTCACGACTGGACTTGCTGCACAGGTGGCGTCCGATCACGGCACCACGCTGGAATTCACTGAGCTCCTGAGAGCGACCCATTCTTTCACTAATGTCTGTAGAAGCAGTCTGCAGGCCTAGGGGCTCGGCTTCATACACCTGTGGCCATGGAAATGACTGGAACACCTGAATTCAGTGATTTGGAAACTTTTGGAAATATAGTGTATTTTGTTTGTTTTGAATGCTGGTAATCTGGTCAACCAGAATGTGTGGTGTGGTTGATTTTCCAACTTACACTCATGGTCATACTCTTGATTTGCTCTGCTCTACTGGTTTGAATGATATCTCTGTCTCTGGTCCAGTCTCTGGTATCTCTGACCAAAAGCTTATTGAATGTACTTTTCATATTTCTACTCCTCCCCCCTGTGAAAAAAATCTCTGTTGTCTATCATGATATTAGGTCTGTCAATCTCAATCTGTTTGCTGCTTCTCTTCAGTCTTCAGCCCTGTCTGACCTACATAACCCATCATCCCCTGAGAGCATGGTTTCTCTCTATAATGGCACTATCTCTGGATCACTTAATGATTTCGCCCCTTTTAAGAATAGACTCCTGCCTGCCATCCGCTCCTATCTTTGGTTCACCCCTGAACTAAGCGCCTTTATAAAAAACTGGCCTTACTGTCCACTCTCTACTTTACAGTCAACACACCCACAAATATAGGGATGCCCTTAACACTGCCCGCTCCAACTACTACTCCTCCATCATAAATAATGCTGAGTCTAGGCCAAAAGCTCTCTTTCGAACCGTTAACAAACTCCTCCATCCTCCTGTATCAGCGTGCCCCCATTCACCTGAGTAATGTCAGGCGTTTCTACATTTTTTTGACAAGAAAATTAATCTACAGATCTACAGCCTCTTTTCTTCTGCTTCCCAGCCGTTCTCCTTTACAGATTCTCCTTCTCTGATCACAAAGCTGACCTGTTTCACACCTGTTGACTCCTTTTCTGTCTCTGAGCTCATCACTAAGTCTAATGCTTCCTCCTGTCAGCTTGACCCTGCCCCCACCCCTCTACTCAAGGCCTGTTCATCCTGCCCCCACCCCTCTACTCAAGGCCTGTTCATCCTGCCCCCACCCCTCTACTCAAGGCCTGTTCATCTGTAATCAACACCTCAGTTGCTACAGTGATAAATTCATGTCTCTCTTCTGGTTCTGTTCCTACTGCCCTCAAAACTGCTGCAGTTACTCCGATACTTAAGAAACCTGAATTGGACCCGACTTCTCTTTCTAATTACAGATCCATCTCACACCTTCCATTGTTAGCTAAAGTAATGGAAAGAGTGGTTGCTTCCCAACTCCAGAAACTTCTGAAACTGCCCTCTATGAGCCATTCCAGTCTGGTTTCCGTACCCACCACAGCGCTGAGACGGCTCTTCTGCCAGTCGTTAATGATCTTCTCTGGTGTGCTGATGGTGGTTCTCTCAATATTCTCCTGCTCCTCGACTTAAGTGCAGCTTTTGATGCTGTTAATCCTGCTGTTCTCATTTCTCGTCTTTTCTCTATTGGCATCACTGACACAGCCCTACAGTGGTTCAGGTCATATCTTACAGACAGATACCAGTTTATTACATTAGGCCCACAGAAGTCCTCCTCCTCTCCTGTTAGATGTGGTGTCCCGCAAGGCTCAGTTCTTGGACCCCTACTTTTCTTAATTTACATTTCACCCCTTGGGCAGATTATTCGTAGCCATGGCCTAAGCTTCCATTGTTCTGCTGATGATATTCAGTTATATCTCAGTACACACACACCTTCAGATTCCCCTCCCAGTACACTGATTGATTGTATTTCTGATTTAAAGCTCTGGATGCATAATAACTTTCTCATGCTAAACACTGATAAAACTGAAGTCTTACTGGTTGGCCCTAAACCTCTACTATCAAAGTCATCCAATCTTTCAGTTAGTATTGATGGCCTGCTCGTTAAGCCTGCCCCTGTCGTTAGAAATCTTGGTGTTTTACTCGACCCATCACTCAATTTTGATCTGCACATCAAGTTCCTCACTCAGACTGCATTCTTTCATTTATGTAACATGTATCAGGCCTTCATTATGTCCCGCATTGACTACTGGACTACTGGAAGTCCATCCTAAAGCTACAGGACATTCAGAGCTCAGCAGCTGGAGTTCTCACCCACACTCAGTGTTCAGCTCCATCACCCCCGTTCTCTCCCAGCTACACTGGCTGCCGGTCCCGTCCCGAATAAAGTTTAAAATCTTTCAAAGTTTAAAATCACTTTCAAAGCTTTACATAACCTGCTCCCCCCTCCCTCAGAGAACTGCTGACCTCTTACACTCCCTCTCGCCCTCTCAGGTCTTCTAGCAATAACTTACTTGCTGTTCCAGCACCAGACTTTCCACCTTGGGAGGGAGGTCCTTCAGTGCCACGGCCCCCAAACTCTGGAATTCTCTTCCTCAATCCCTCAGGGAGGCTCTTCTCTTTCTTCTTTTAAATTTGACTTAAAGACTTTTCTCTTTAATGCACATTTTTCTTCCTCCTCCTCTGTATAGTTTTTTTTGCTATGTGAAGCAATCTTGGGTTTGTGAAAGGCGCTATATAAATGAAATGTATTATTATTATTGTTTTTATTAACCAGCAAGACCCTGCTGAATGACCACCAGTCCAGCATAAATAGCATAAAACAGCGTAAAACTAATGCAACTTTGTTGTGACAGTTGGCATCATTGCTTTATGCTTTTTGTGCTCTGCTCCGAGACTGATGATCATGTTTAGGGTTTTTCAGGTTAGTCGTTTTAGCATGAAGTGGTCATTGTGCTGTGCATTTCTATGTTTTGTAATATTTATATTACATATTTTATATTTATATATATATATATATATATATATATATATATATATATATATATATATATATATATAATATTAAATATTATATATATTTGGACGGTTAAGACACTTCTAACGCTACGTTCCTACAATTTGCATGAGGTAATTTGATCTGTCGGTAATCACAGTTCCCATCACAGGAACCCATGAGATGATATAGCTACAAATACTATATATCGTGCAGCCCCACTCATTCGCAAATTAGGCCACACCTAAACAGTTCCCAGCTTGGTCTGCCCAGGAATTTTTTTTGCTGTTTCATTCAAGCTCTGATGATTAATATAACACATTAAAACTGCTACATTGTTTTATGCTATATTCCCATGGACAGGGTGTCACAATAAAACAGTCAAATGTGTTATACAGAGAGATTCACTCGAAAGAGGCCCCGAATATTCTGTAATAACTCTCGTTAGGGTGAAGCAATCTGAACAAAACAATGTGCAATGAGCTCCTCAGTATATGGAGCTTTGACCAAGCCCGAATGCCCCTGCGTCGGAGCGATGAGGTCGGCGTCGGACATCCGTCGTGATGTTTATCCTCCGTTTTGGACTTCCAGGTGCAGACCCCCGTACCCCTTCATGTGTCTGGCAGAACACAGAGATCACTTCCAGCATCACATGTAATGCAATCGATTACACACACATCAAGGTATGTAGCATATATTTTTGGTTCAGATTGCTTTATCCTAACGGGAGCTACAGCAGAATATACCGGGCCTCTTTCGAGTGAATCTCCCTGTAGAAATCTTAGTGGCTCTATTGGTGTTTGCTGGGTGACATTCTTTGAGCATACCAGCATCATGGGCTGGTGTTTGAAGCCTCCAGATGAGTACTCCCCTTACATCGTCCTCTGTTTTCAATAAAAAGGCTGCGGAATGGGATTTGGCATTTTAGAAACTCGCGCCGAAGTCATCACGAGATAAGGGCGTCACAGAGCAGTGCTTTTTTTAGACCCCATCACGCCGTTTCCTCCAAGTGTCAGGTCCTTATGGCTGTTAGGACATGGAGCGTATTGAATTTTGAGACTGGGGCGCGAATTCTCATTGATGTTGCAGGCCCTCTGAGGTGAGGCCTATCTGCCACTTCAGTTAGACACACACACTGACTTCCCCACCGTGAGAGAAACAGCTGCGAGCGCTTCCTTTATGCATACGGATCCGTGATTTAAGCGGAGCGAGAGAGACAGAGAGAGGGAGCGATAGGAGATGTGGGTCGATGAGTCTCGCCTCATGTTCAAAGCGAAAGTTCAGTGTTTATACAGTCACGCGCTGCGTGGCCTGATCTGCCACATAAAACCCGGTTTGAGAGGACAAATTTCATTTTGGCGTCATTTACTTTTAAGGCGAACGCTTCAAAGCCGCCCTCTTGGTGAGATTAAAAGCAACTGCGTTTTTTTATGCCTCCTGAATAAAGCACATTGTTTGGCCGACACATTTCTGTGGCCAGAGTAATTTCACACGGATGTGTCAGAAACTGAGTTTGTCATTATGGCGACGGCAGACGCCTCAATTCTGACGCTTAATTATTCTCTTCATGTTCTGTGAAATCCTTTAAAGACAGAACTTTGGCAGGCTCCGGGTTTCTTTGATGGCTGTCTTCAGATGATTATGGAGCTGGAGCATTATTCAATTGAACAAAGATAGAAACGGTGAAATTGTGGTGTGTTGCTTTTAATTAAAGACTTTTGAACCACTGTGATCTACACTGTGTATTTGTACCTAGACAGAGAATGAGAGAAAGAAAGCAATTATGAAAGGATGTAGAAAAGCGAGGGTTGCGAATGGAAAGCTGAAGAATATCATGCGTTATACAGCGGCAGGAGGCAAAGGCCTCTTCCGTTACTGCAGTAAATACAGTGTAATGTTCAGGATTTGGTGCTGCAGTAAACCGCTTTGAGTTTTTACTGCTGCGAAAACGTAAAACGCAGTGCCGTTTAACGCACGGTGGAGGTTTTTGTGGAGGGACTTTTATGTCAGTTTATGCCACTGTTTCAAAATGACAGACACAGGCAGTTGTTCTCATTTTCTAGTGGTCCTTAAAGATAAAGCTGCTGTCGGAAGAAATATCTCCAGTTTTGTCGTTTTTCAGTTTTTGACATTATTTGAAAATGCCCGGTGCCCTTTATATTGTGTGTAAATTTCATGATGAATGGACTAAAATAAACGGCCCAAAATAACTTTGAAAATATTCTGGTTCCATTGACTTACATTAAAAGTAAAGTAAGTTTTTCCTTCTCCTGTAAAGTTACCAATTTTTTTTTCTGACATTTGAATTTTTTTGGATTTGAATTATTGAATAATCTGCTGAAAAAGCAGCACAAACACAGTCTAAGCTGGTTTATGCTGGCCTAGTGCTAGTCTGGAGCTGGTTTAGCTGATCACCCAGAATGATCATGCTGGATGACCAATATACCAGCATCCAAAACACAACTTACGCTGGTTTTGCTGCTGGTCAATGTTGTCTTTTCTTGGAGGGTAAAAAGACCAAACATATTGTTATTAATTCGTCTTTGTGTACCATTTCATGAATGTATCGCTGTTGTCGGAACAAAAACCTTGTATCTCCATTTTTGTCACTTATTTTAGTTTTTGACATATTTTATTGTCCTTTACATTGTGTGTAAATTTCATGAAGAATGGAACAAGACAAACGGCCTAAAATGACTTGAAAAAATTCTGGTTCCATTGACTTACATTAAAAGTAAAGTAGCTTTCTTCCTTCTCCTGTAAAGTTAGCGTTTTGGAGACGCAAGGTTTTGTATCAGCGATATGTTTCGCTTTATATTAATGCTTTTGCATAAAACTTGTGTGTAACCAGAATAAATTACTAATCTGGGGGTATGCTAATGTAATTGGCAGTGCTGGACAAAGTGCGAGCACTATGCGAAAATGGCAATGATGAGTCTAACTAATCATAATCAGTGAATAGGAGTGACCATATTTCAGATTTTACATTATAAGATGTGCAAGAGCACCTTTGTTTTAGAGCGTATTGCTGTTGTCAGAAGAAAAACTCGTATCTCCAAAATAGTAACTTTACAGGAGAAGCACAAAACCTACTTCACTTTCAATGCAAGTCAATGGAACCAGACGTCTTTCCAAGTCATTTCGGGTCGTTTCTTTTAGTCCATTCATCATGAAATTTACACATGATGTGAAACCCAACAGGTACTTCCAAATTGTGTGAAAAACTAATAAAATGACAAAAAATGGAGATACAAGGTTTTCTTCCGACAGCAGCAACACGCTAAACTGAGCAGCAGTGCAGTCTGACTAGGGGTTTTACTGCTCCAGACAGCTAGCATGTTTGTTATTTATTCTAAAAATATTTTGAAATGGGCAGGCTGGACTGTAGGAAACATATTTGGATTGTGCATAATGTAAGCCCTACCTCATAATATGAACATGGGAAACCCTAATATGCCTTATTTATTTTCAGAGATACATTATACCTGAGCATATTAGCTAGCTAGAGCCCCTGGATTAGGCCTGACATTAAGACTCATATTGTTGCCTCAAGTTAGATCTCTAAAACAGAACTAAAATTGACCAATACAAATGGAATTCTTCTCTGATGTCATGAAACAGGAAAAGCTTCACAGTTGAATTTATTCTCAGAAATAAACCGAGAATGCCAGCTAGCTAGTAGGAAGATCCTCTGGATTGGTCTTGGTGTTAAGACTGATATTGTCACCTCAAGTTAGAGCCTTAAAAGAATTTAAAAATGAGCAAAACCATATTTCACTTCTGGTTTGATAAAATGGTAGAAGCCAGCATGCTTTCATTCTTAGAAATAACTTTATTTGGAAGGTCCCCTATAGATGCTCTACACATCATTAATAAACGTTCTGGTGATGTTCAATTGGTCATCAACACCATTGTGGTTAGGATTAGGACTAGGGGAAGTTGTAGGTTTTGTCTTGAGGTTGGGGTTAGGTTTAGTATTTGGGATAGATTTGATGGTTGGTTAGTGTAGTGGGTAACACCTCTGCCTTCTACACTGTAGACTGGGGTTCAGTGCCCCGCCTGGGTAACCACCCTACACCATACCAATAAGAGACCTTGGGCAAGACTCCTAACACCACCTTCGCCTTCCTGTGTAAAATGATCAAGTTGTAAGTCGCTCTGGATAAGATAGTTGAATGTTACATAAAGATATACTGAGTATTTACAAAGAATCCACAGTGGATCATCCAAATAAAGTTTTCCCATAAATTGAAACTGAGAATGCCAGCTAGCTAGTAGGAAGATTCTCTGCACCGGGCCTGGCATTATGATTGATATTGCCACCCCAGGTTAGAGCTGTAAAACAAAGTTTAACCTGAGACCCTTCATTCATTTCCCAGATCTCATAAAATGTTACACACTACTGCACTTCCATTTATTCTAAGAAATGAACTGAAACGGAGAATGCCAGCTATTTTGAAGGTTCTTTGGATTGCACCTGGTTTTAAGACTAACGGCTCAAGTTAGAACCCAGAAACAGACAGCTAGAAATAACCAATGCAAACTTCTTTCGTTTTTGTGTTTTGATGAAAAAATGATAAAAGCTAAAATGCGTTCACTTATTTTAGCTTGTAGGAAATCTATTACCTTGAGTTTGAACTCCAAAAGAGTTCAATATAAATAAGCAGTGCATCCTTCATATCCCAATTTCTTAAAAGCTAAAAATACTTTAAATTGTTTCACAATTAAACTGAAACCCAGAATGTTAGCTATCTAAGAGGAAGCTTATTTGGTTTATGCCTTGTCTTAAGAGTGATAGTGTCACAGTTACAGCTCTAAAGCAGAATTCTAAATCATTAATGCATACTTACTTTGTGATTTCTTTACATGGTAAAAGCATGCTTTTATTTTGGAAATAAACTGAAACTGAGAACGCTAGCTAGATAGTAGGATACTTATTTGGGTTGCATCTGATGTTACGACTGATGTGTGGCCACAAGTTAGAGCTCTAAAATAGAGAAAAAAATAAATTTCATTAAATTTTAAAATTAGACTCATTATTTAAAAGTAGACCCATTTTTTAAAAATAGACCCATCATTAAAATTAGATTCATTTTTTTAAATTAGACTAATTTATCATCAGAAATAGATTGAAACTGAGAATGCGGCTTAGCTAGTTGGTAAATTCTTTGGATTGTGCTTGGTGTTAGGACTGATATTGTTGCCTCAAGTGAGAGCTAGAAAGCATAATTAGAAGTAAGCCATGGATACTTGACTAAAGACTATAGACTAAAAGCAGCAGCCTTTCATTTATTCTCTGAAACAAATTGAAGCTGAGCAAGTAAGCTAGACAGTCAAACTTGTCTGGATTGCATGTGGCATTGGCTGATATTGTTACCTCAACTTAGAGCTCTTGGAGTAAAAGTGAGCAATGCATATTTCATTTATTTATGATTTCATAAACGGAAACAGCATTTATTCCCTGAAATACATTGAAAGTGATCACGCTAGCTGGCTTATCAGAACCTGGTATTAAGTCTGATACCTTTGCCGATCAAATGTACTGAATGTTATCAGAAGTATCGCTGCTGTTGGAACAAAACCTTGTATCTCGATTTTTGTCGTTTCCAGTTTTTTACATAGTTTGAAAATGCCGGTTTCCCTTTACACTGTGCGTAAAGTTCATTATGAATGGACCAAACGAAACGGACTAAAATGACTTGGAGAGCCGTCTGGTTCCATTGACTTACATTAAAAGTAAAGCAGGTTTTTTCCTTCTCCTGAAAAGTGACCATTCTGGAGATACGAGGTTTGGCTCTGACATCAGAGATATGTTGACAGAGTTGTCAGTTGAGTATTGGAGCTCTTTCTGGGTAAAGAGCTTTTGTGAGACTGCACTTGCAAACAGGTCTTTGAATGATAAGTGTGTTTCTATTTATACTGGTAGTTTTACCCCATCTAAAATTCTACGGTTGAGACTGAGGATGCACTAATGGGGGGTGGGGGGTGCAGAGGTGGTCCACCCCATGACCTTAAAACTTGTTTACAAGTTTCGTACACTGTGAAAAATTCCAGCTCCGCCGTGCATTTGCGCCGAGCGATTCCACTCCCGATGGACACGTCCGGTCGCATCAGTGTGATCCGTGTACCGTGCACTTACAACCACCACCTTCACAGGCTGGGCTGTTAAACCGCATACCTGCAACTCTGAGAGCACGGATGAGCAAAAAAGCTCAGAGTGTACTTTCAATCATACAACGCTCCACTAACATTACATACAGTTTCATTACAGAAGTGAAGCTTCTCCCTCTTTCCCCACGAGAATGGTCCACGTTTGGCCTGAGTAAATGAACTGGACAGATGAAAAGGGATGTCTTAATAATCCTCATGGCAGCTGCCACTTCAGCTTGCTTTATAGGGCTAATATGCTTTGCTGGGCTAAAGAAGGACTGACTGGCTTTTAGCGCCGCCACACGTTTTAATCAGGGAGATGAAGCTTGATTGACAGGGCTGGATCCTCCTTCTTTCTTGCCAGCTATACGTATTTACATTTACATTTACGGCATTTGGCTGACGCGCATTTTACACAGGAAGGTGGTGTTAGGAGTCTTGCCCAAGGACTCTTATTGGTATAGTGTAGGGTGTTTACCCAGGTGGGGATTGAACCCCAGTCTACAGGGTAGAAGGCAGAGGTGTTACCCTCTACACTAACCGACCACATGGGCAGGTGAGTTACTATTTTTACAGGTGAAATGACAGGTACAGTGATTGGGAGCGAGTATTCAGACACTTGTTTATAACTTACAGTACATACACCAATCACACCAATCACTGTCCACTTTATCAGCTCCACTGACCATATAGTTTCACTCTGTAGTTCTACAGTTACAGACTGTAGTCCATCTGTTTCTCTGATACTCTGTTACCCTGTTCTTCAGTGGTCAGGACCCCCATGGACCCTCACAGAGCAGGTGCTATTTGGGTGGTGGGTCATTCTCAGCGCTGCAGTTACACTGACGTGGTGGTGGTGAGTTAGTGTGTGTTGCACTGGTCTGAGTGGATCAGACACAGCAGTGCCGCTGGAGTTTTTAAACACCTCAGTTTTGCTGCTGGACTGAGAATAGTCCACCAACCAAAAATATCCAGCCAACAGTGTCCTGTGGGCAGCGTCCTGTGACCACTGATGAAGGACTAGAGGATGACCAACACAAACTGTGCAGCAGCAGATGAGCTGTCGTCTCTGACTTTACATCTACAAGGTGGACCGACAAGGTAGGAGTGTCTAATAGAGTGGACAGTGAGTGGACGCAGTGTTTAAAAACTCCAGCAGCACTGCTGTGTCTGATCCACTTGTACCAGCATGCTGAGAATGATCCACCACCCAAACAGTACCTGCTCTGTGAGGGTCCATGGGGGTCCTGACCACTGAAGAACAGGGTAACAGAGTATCAGAGAAACAGATGGACTACAGTCTGTAACTGTAGAACTACAGAGTGCAGCTACACAGTAAGTGGAGTGAGGTGGTCAGGATGTTCTGCCTGAATGTTGTTCATTCACACACACACACACACACACTCACACCTAGGGGCAGGTTAGCATGTCCAGTTGGCCTGACCACATGTCTTTGGAGGAAGGCCATACAGACATGGGGAGAACATGCAAACTCCACACAGAAAGGATAACCTGGTTACCCGGCCGGGGAAACGAACCCAGGCCCTCCTTGCTTTGAGGTGACGGCGCTATGCCCGCTGCACTTCCCACTTACAGCTAGTGGCCCACAGGGAATTTGGGTTTGAGACCCCTGCTCTAGTAGGTACAGTGAGAATGGTAGTGAGTGGGAAAGCGAGCAGGCGATGACTGAGATCACCACAGGTGAGGTCATGCGCACTGTAAATATTCTCTTGCGATATTCCGAACGAAATGAGTCATGGATGAATCACGGTTTGGTGGGAATGAGCTCTACAAATCGAACTGACTCGCAGTTTTTTCCTTCACTCCATCTGTTTCTTTTGCAGGGTGCATTTTCTTTGCTGTCTAGCATGACTGGCATGTGAAAACCCTGCTTCACATCATCACAACATGTCCATGTTCTTTTGTGCTGCACGTAAGCAGGTGTGTCTGTTTGGTGGTCTGGCGTTCCAGCCCATCTTCTCCCCTCTGCTGCTGGATTGATTTCCCACCTCATGTTTATTTTAATGCATGAACCGTGTACACAGTTACACACACACACACACACACACACACACACACACACACACACACACACACACACACACACACACACACACACACACACACACACTGTGTGAAGAGGACAGAGCGGAATGTGTCTGCAGTCTCGCTCCCGTCTGCTGATGATAACGTTCTCAGCAGTGATTACCTAAATTATATGGAGATTGTGAATGGACAGCAAACACACTCACAATAGAGCTGAATGCATCAGTAGAGTCGCCACGTTTGATGATGATGTCCTCAGCAGTGATTACTGTCCTAGTGAAGAGCACAAACCTCAGACATACGATCTGATTCTTACTTAATTCATAAGCTAAGACAACAGAGCTAAGGTTCAAAATGCCAACAGGGGAATTAAAGTAGCAAAGCTGTTGTAAAACAGATATTAAGGCCCAATCCCATCTCTTCTTTTTACCCCGAGACCTTGAACTGAGTTCCAAGGGGTAGTGTTGAAATCTTGCCCTACGAAATTACTTCATTAACAGCTACTAGCGCCGCTCTGTAGGCGACCCTGCCCGTCTGCAGGGACAGCAGAGGAGGGGAAAGTTCAGCTCCTCACTGCTGGGCTTTAGTTACATTTAGGGATCAGACGCCTTCAAAGAGGGGGGCAGTTATTTATTATCACCCCCCCCAATTCTTCAGTGATGTGAAGCTGAAGTCAGAGATTCTCCAGATTCTTGTTAGAATTTTCCCGTTCCACCTTAAATGGAGCAGCAGTTACATTCTGGAGCTTCAGGCGTCAGAACTGCTGGACTATTTAAGGTGGAACAGGAAAGTTAGCTAGATAGCTACCGAGATATTAGCCTGTTATTAGTGATTTTCAAGCTTGTTATGAAGAAAAACGACCAAAATCCACTGAAACCACATTAAACTAAGATAAAACGGTGGTGATCGGGATTTTTTAACAGAGAAAATTCTCACATTTGTGGGTTTCTTTGGTCTCTTGTTCTCCGTCTCGCCGGTTTCTCTGTTTTTCTCATATCTCTGTTTGGAGTCTCTGAAAAACCTCCGTTTGGAGGGTCATGTAGCCCCAACACTTCACCCCACCCCTCTATCTCAACAAGAATCGGGACGCCCACCCCTAGATGTGAACACGCAGAGCAGAGGGCTGAGGGCTCAGAGGTAGGGGCGAGGGGTGAAATGGAACTGGGCCTCAGGGGGGTGATGTATGATGTTTAACTGACTTTGATTTGAGTGACTCTACAGGTTAATTATATTTATTTGATTAAAACTTGATAGAACATTTAATTTTTATCACTGTTTCAGTAGTACCTGTCCAGGGTCTTTCCTACCCTCCGCCCAGTGACTGTCGGGATAGGTTCCAGCTCCTCCTGTGACCCAGAAGGATAAGCGGCTTAGGAAATGTGTGTGTGTGTTTCAATATCAATAGTGATAATTTGGGCTAATTTTGAACATTTGAGCCAGTGCATGACTGATAAAGACCACTTTGAGCACTTATACACACAAAATCTAAATATTTTTCATTAAAACATAAACGAAACGACAGAAAATGGATTCGGGTAGTGATCATTTTTAATGCTACACGTTGATTTCCAGACTTTGGGACACTGTGGTATCTAACTTCCCATAGGGATGGATGGGTGTGGCTAAAATAAGGCTGATGTTCATTGCAGTGGTTTATTGTACATGCAAAGCTCTCAACAGTGTAACCATCAGCATGAAATGGTTTTATATAGTTTATATTGGGAGACCATTGTGTGCTGTGGGTAAAGCAAATCTACCAGTCAGGTTTAAAGTTTAGCCATGGAAAAGCAGCCCAAAAAAACCCACCCAGCTAATCGTTTAAGACCCCTGATATAAACTGTTTACATTTTATTGTTAGTTTGGTGAAGTGTGCATGTAATTTATTTACAATTATTTTTCACAGTAAATCAGATTGCCCACAAGGGGGTGCTATTAGCACTAAAAGGCATTGTTGTGCATCATTGAAAGAGAGAAAACCCACATCAGCAGGAGCTCCTACCAGAAAGATCGAATGTTTGGAACGACAAGCTTAATATTTGATCTGTATAGATGGGGTGAGCCAGCACGCATGTGAGAGAGTGGCTTATTGTGATGGATTCAAGAATTGGAGTGATGATATTTTAAAAAACGAAGCTTGGTATGGTACAATAAGATAAACACAGCACAAAACCTTACAAGGAATATAACTAAGAAGAACCACAAGGCTAAACACATCAACAAACAACAGAGACTTCACAACTGCCATGCTGAATAGCCCCATTATATGAACTGGAGATGGGCCTAGAATCAGGGACAGGTGGACCTCCTAATGAGCCACATGAGATGGGTGGACCTGGCAGAAGCATGGTGAGGGAAAACAACGCAAAAATAAAGTGGACTAGAAAGACTGAGATGATCAAATAAAGGTTACCTCAAGACTCATGCCCACAAAACATTAGTAAATAAGTAGATTTTTAACTTTATCAACTGTAAATCGTGATACAGAGTGAAGGCAGTAAAGGCAAACAGCCCAACAAAGAGAGCCTCAGTCTCAAAGCCCAAAGACTAATTAACATTTTTCAGCAGGATAACGGTAAAACCCCTAATCAAAGCTGGCTTTAAAATGGCATTACAGCCCCAAACTGAACACCTGGGCACTGGGCATTTTGTCTGTCCCTTTATTTTCAGACATTTAGATTTGTTCTATAGTGTTTGGACTACCTGATGGACTACAACTAAATCACATTTCCAAAAAAAAAAAAAAAAATTGAGATGCTGTGCAAATGTAAATAAAAACAAAATGCATTGATGTGCAAATTATTTAAACCCTATATTTCATTTAAAATAGTACAAAGAGAACATGTCCATGTCAAATGTTGAAATTGAGAAATCTTATTGTTTATTGAACAATAAAATGTGTTGTTTATTTTGAAAAATATTTGCCCATTTTGAATTTTGATTGATTCTGTAGTGGAAATCACTGCATGGGCTCAGAAACACTTCTGAAAACCACTGACTGTGAACACAGTTCATCACTGCATCCACAAACGCTGTTAAACTCTAAAACACAAAGAAGAACCCAAATATAAACAGGATCCAGAAACGCTTCCACCTTCTCTGGGCCTGAGCTCATTTAAAATGGACTGGGGGGAAGTGGAAAAGTGTCCGGCGGTCTGACGAATCAACATCTGAAATTCTTTAGGAAATCATGGACACTGTGTCCTCCAGGCTGAAGACCACTCAGCTTGTTATCAGTGCTCAGTTCTAAAGCCAGTATTCATGATGGTTTAGGGGGGCATTAGTGCTCATGGCCTGGGTGACCTGCTCATCTGTGAAGGCGCCATTAAAGCTGAATGATATAAACATGTTTTATCAACATCTGCTGCCGTCCAGACGACGTCTTTTTCAGGGAAGGCCTTGATTATTTCAGCAAGACGATGTAAAACCACATTCTGCATGTATTACAGCAGCACTGCTCCGTATTAAGAGTCCAGGCGCTAAACTGACCTGCCTGCAGTCCAGACCGGTCACCACTGAGAACATTTGGCGCATTATGAAATGAAAAATACAACAAATGACACTCTGAACTGATGTGGAGCTGAAATCCTGTATCAGACAAGAACAGAAAACATTTCACTTTCTAATCCACAGCAGCGTCTCCTCAGTTCCCAAAGGCTTTCAGAGTGTTTTTAAATGAAGAGGTGATAAAACTCAGCCGTAAACATGCACCCATTTTCTTGGAAGATGCTGTTGACATTAATAAAATTTCTCAGTTTCAACATTTGATTTGTTGTCTTTGTAGTATTTTCCTTTAAAATATCTTTTACTTGATTTGCACGTCATTGCATCCTGTTTTCATTTACATTTTTATTCACTTTCTGCACAACTTTGGAAACGGAGTTGTACTACAGACACTAGAACATGAGGAGATGGCTTGGGCAGTGGAGAAATGTTTGATATCGCAGAGGCCATGCAGTAAATAATTCACAAATTACATGATTGGCTACAATTATGAGCACCAGGACTTGACAAAACATTTGAATGGGCAGTTGTTCACTACAAATACAGTTTGATTGCATGTGCACCACTGTGATATGTTTGCATTGTTACTGCATTCATTTCTCTTAGAACATGCACAGTGTTGGTGCTTTGTGAAGCCCTGCTTATCCTGAATATGCAGATACACACAGTGAATAGCTCCTCTTTATGATGCTTTTCTTTCAGTTTGGTGTCATTTTTATTGTAAGAATAGCCTTTTTACCATTTTAGGAATGGCAAGCTTATGTAATATAAAATGATCTCCCAAGCAGGGGCGTGAGAAAGTGTGTTAAGTTGGGAACATCGACATTTTAAGCAGCATATACTGTATATGACCTGGACAGTGGCGTCTGGTGAAGTGGTTTACCTTATT
Source organism: Pygocentrus nattereri (assembly GCF_015220715.1). Lineage (NCBI taxonomy): Eukaryota > Metazoa > Chordata > Actinopteri > Characiformes > Serrasalmidae > Pygocentrus > Pygocentrus nattereri. The sequence goes on along the minus strand of NC_051220.1, from coordinate 1,967,042 downwards.
TCCATTTGAATTTTTTGATTATTTGCATCAAACGTGTCATAACATGGCAAGAGACAACAATAGACCCACATAATGGACTGATTTCTCTGTTCTGGACGAACTTCATGCGAACGAGTTGAGTGATATCCCATCAGACTGTTGATGTGTGCCGCACACAGAGCTATAATGGGTGATGAAAAAATAATGTATTCAAAGCGTAGGGCATCGTTTTTTAAATATCAGGCTGCTTTTTGGGCTCAAAAGTGGCCTACAGCTCTCCACACTTTCCCCTTATTCATCTCATTTTATTGACGTGCCCCCAAAGTAGCCAGCATTTGAATTTGCCGAGTTGATCAGCTGCCCATCCTGTCTGTCGCCTCTTCTGCCTTGATCGGGCGCCACTGCTCGCCAGCCTTCTGGACTGGCTTGCCCACCACTGAGCTTCTTGCTTTACAACGCTGGGCAGTCCTCACCCCCAGATGCTGCCGCTGCTGATCATAAACTAATCTAATGAACCGCTGCCCACCTGTTTATCCCGCTTTGTTCTATAACACTTTATACTACTTAATGTTTGCTCTCCGGTGTCGACCAGAGGAGGACATGTTCCCCTTCTGAGTCCTGGTTCCTCTCAAGGTTTCTTCCTCCTGCTCTTATTGAGTTTATCCTTGCCTCTGTCACCACTGGCGACGCTCACGGGGGCTCGGATCCGGATTTCCTCTTTTCTTTCTCTCTGTAATACTGATCGTTCTGTAAAGCTGCTTTGTGACAACACCTGTTGTACATTCAGCAGTTTAGCGGTTCACCAACCCTGAAATCTGGGCACCTTCTTCCCACATCCCTGCTCCCCAAGTATAACATGAGCGATCCATATGTCAACTTGTGTGTAGCCTAAGTATAAGGTATCAGGGAAGGGTTGGCAACTCAAACATTAAGAGGAGTCAATTTGTCCTTTCAACAGAAATCTAACCACCTTGGGATCCACAGCATTTTATGTCCATTTGAATGAAGCAAAGTTTTAGCATCTTGGATGTAGATATGTCTCAGTATGTGATGATGTCCTAGTATAGGCTAAAAAATTTCATGATAAACAGACCGACTTTTCTCTGCTTTAAGCTCAGCTATATCTGCTTTTCTCACATCTCTGGCAGGAAACTTTTCCACAAAAGTAGAACAGTTTCTTGTAAAATATCCCCCAATGTTTGATTTTTTCCGAGGCTGAAGTCGCTTCTCATTCGCCAGCTTCTTGTTCGAATTTTCCTGTTCCACCTTAAATGCCTCCAGAATTTTACTGCTTCACCATTTAAGGTGGAACAGGAAAATTCGAACAGGAAGCAACTTTTTAGTGTTTGGTGTGTTTCTTGACTGTATCTGGAAACTAGCTGGAGCGCTTATAAATGCCAATAAGTCCAGTCGTTTCCAAATGATTGATTTTGTAGCTACTAGCTGGGCGAGATTGTTGTCTGTGTTGCTATGGTGACCAGCCGTCTGCGCTGATCTTCAGGGTTAAAGGGTGAATCAGCAGTTCTACCTTAACTCCAGCATTTAAGACCATTTACTGTTAAACTGTGTTGAAGGATCAGCAGAGCTTTATTTTACTGTAGAGGAGGATTATTTTATTTTTGCCTACAAATCCCCTGGAGCCACATGTTGCCGACCCCTGCTATAAGGTAATGTTTGTAGCTCTTTCCAGCTCTTGTATTCTTTTCTTTTGTTGAGGTTGTCTTGTCACTACTGAAAAGGGTCACAGCAATTGAAAGAGTAGAAAAATGAAAGAAAGTAGTAAGTCATGACGCTATAAATTGGGCAGAAATAGAAAAGAAACTGGCTGATAAAAGGACAAGTGTGAACATTGGAGAGGCTTCCCAGTGCTGGAGAGTGCTAAGGGACTTGATGCCAACCTTACTCGATATCTGCTAGACATGTAATTATGTTGTGTAGCACGTCTGAAGCTAAGTAGGCTCCAGAGACTCAGTCCAACAAGGGTAATGATATGTAATTCTTGTGTTAACGAATGTTAGAAAGCTAATTAGCCAGTGTCTGGCAAGTGTCTCCTCCATATGTGCTAATCAGTTTCAACTAAGTTAGCAGACCATCCAGATGTTTTAGCCTCGACTGCACTTGTGTGTCTGTTCTTGGGGTGAGGTTTTGGAAGGTCTACTGAAGCAAATGGCTGTTTAGTTGGGGGTTGAGTTTCCACACCTCTGTCGCGAGTGTCCACTAGAGGTCTGCTTCCTGACCTGAGCATGACTGGGCCTGGCAAAATATAGAGTCTTGGGCCAATTTTGGGCCGGGTTCAGGTCAATTTTTTCCATATATGCTCACCGGCCACTTTATTAGGTTCAATTGCTTGTTAACACAAATAGCCAATCGGCCAATCACATGGCCGCAGCTCAGTGCATTGAGGCATAGTTGGTTCCAGATGATAGAAAGGCAACAGGAACTTAAATCACCAACCAGAATCTCTGAGGAACGTTTCCAACACCTTGTTGAAAGTCTGCCACAAAGAATTAAGGCAGTTCTGAAGGCAAAAGGGGGTCCAACCTTTTACTAGCAAGTGGCCGGTGAGTCACAAATGTGCTTCTGGAAGAACGGTCAAAAATTCCCATAAACACTCCTAACCCTTGTGGAAAGCCTTCCCAGAAGGGCTGAAGCTGTTATAGCTGCAAAGGGTGGGCCGACATCATATTAAACCCTATGGATTCAGAATGGGACGTCACTTGAGCGAATCCTTTTGGAAATATAGTGTAATAATAAAAATGTAAAAAACAGGAAAAACATTGTTTTAACTGATTTTTACCCCTCTAAAGGAAATACAGTTATTTTAGCCTAAATTTAAATATTGTCCTCTAAGAATGTTAATGGCCTATCAGTTGATACCTGTGCGGTTTATAGTAAGTGTGAATATTTTTGTCGCATTGATGAAAGATCCTAAATATTTCCTGCTCCAGGGTGGTCCTAATTTTTAAAACCACACCTTCAGACTGATAACATGTTTTGAGAATCACTGGAACAGCCAGTTACAGCTGGAGCTCTGAATATGTGATGGTCCTAATGGGTTATGACTGTCCTAAGTGCTTTTAGAATACCTCCAAGCCAATGACTGCTGTGCTTAAGATATTATAGAGGAATATCTAAGTATCAATTGTAAAAAGAAAGTAGGTTAACTTACTTCTTATGCGGTTGCATTATCGTTAATCAGACCTACAGAAGTGTTAAAAGTTAAAATCACCAATTCACACACATTAATGGTTATCAATAAGGTTAATGTAAGGCCTTGGAAAGAGTACTGCTTCATGTTCAAGAGAGATGATACTCTGAGATACGGCAGGCCAGTGAAACGATGTCTCAAAGCTTAAGGGGGGGCAACAAAATTGCTGGCATTATTTACGATTTCATAAAAGCTTATGAAGGGCACAGAGTTAAAGTCACATTATTGCATGAAATATTTGTTCCATGTGAGCTACTGCGAATGTTTAAGATGATAGGCCTTTGCGAGGACTTGGCAACACTGGGATCTATTATAAAAGCCACATAAGGAGTTTCATTTTTCATTTCTGGGTGTATTATGTTCAACAAAAACTTCATCAATAATTCAGAAGGCGCTCGTACCTGTGTTGAGATTTACAGACATAGTTATCAAAGGTAAAACAGAGGCTTCTTCACGCCAGAGCTTAGATCCAGCCTCTCTATTTTCATTATCCATAAGCACAAGATAAGAGGACTGGATTATTCATATGCATATTTCAGGGGTTATATTTCTTACGCTTATGATATTACATGCTGTTTCTAACATACTGCTGTTGTATTCTTTCATTTTTAATGACCAAAGAAATATTACCAGTATAACTTTGGAGTGAAAATGCACTGTACTGTGTCATGAATATGCTTCACATGAGAGTTCGCACATTATTCTTTAGAGATTATGTCTTATCTGGTCATAACTAAACAGGTACCATTTCAGAGTTAAGAAGCTTCCGTATGGCCCCTTGAATTTACAGCCCTGTATAAAATCAAACACATGCATGTATAAATGATTACAGTTGATGAATTTCTGATGAATAACACATTATAGAGTCAGTTAACACCCTCGTTTTATCCTCTCCCAAATTGATGCCCCACGTACGCTTACTGCCAGGGGTAATGGCGTAAAAGCAAAAATGCTGCTGTAACTGTCAAGATTCCTTTCTGTGATTATTAGTAAAAAGCGAAATTAATACACATATGTGTTTGCATAAGATGCATAAATGTAATATATCTGCATCAGTACATTTACATTTCCAGCGTTTAGCAGACGCTCTGATCCAGAGCGACTTACAAGAAGAGCTTCGTCTGTCTAGAGAAAGTCTGTCTGCTAGTTACCAGTAGGTTAGAGAGAAAGACGGTCCTGAGCTCAGATACTGATAGAAACACAGTCACTGATACAGAGAGAAAAGGAGCAGCTGAACACAGAATAATACACTACAATACACTAAAACACACTACAACACACTACAATACACTACACTACAATACACTACAATAGACTACAACACACTACACTACAATACAATACACTACAACACACTACAGTACAATACAATACACTACAACACACTACACTACACTACAACACACTACAATACACTACACTACAATACAATACAATACAATACAATACACTACAATAGACTACAATACAATACACTACAATACACTACAATACAATACAGTACAATACACTACAATACAATACAATACACTACAATAGACTACACTACAATACACTACAATACAATACAATACAATACACTACAATAGACTACACTACAATACACTACAATACAATAGACTACAATACAATACACTACAATACACTACAATACAATACACTACAATACACTACAATACAATACAATACAATACAATACAATAGACTACACTACAATACACTACAATACACTACAATACATTACACAACAATACAATACAATACAATACAATACAATACAATACAATAGACTACACTACAATACACTACAATACACTACAATACAATACACTACAATACAATACAATACAATACAATAGACTACACTACAATACACTACAATACATTACACAACAATACAATACAATACAATACAATACAATACAATAGACTACACTACAATACACTACAATACATTACACAACAATACACTACAATAGAATACAATACAATACACTACAATGCACTACAGTACAATACAATACAATACACTACAATAGACTACAATACAATACACTACAATACAATACAATACACTACAATACACTACAACACACTACAATACACTACAATACACTACAATACATTACACTACAACACACTACACTACACTACAATACATTACACTACAACTCACTACTATACAATACACTACAATATAATACACTACACTACACTACACTACAGCACACTACAATACACTACACTACAATACACTACAACACACTACAACACACTACAATACATTACACTACAATACAGTACACTACAATACACTACACTACAATACAATACACTACAATACATTACACTACAACACACTACACTACACTACAATACAATACACTACAATGCACTACACTACAATACATTACAACACACTACAACACACTACAATACATTACACTACAATACAGTACACTACAATACACTACACTACAATACAGTACACTACAATACATTACAATACAATACACTACACTACATTACAATACAATACACTACACTACATTACAATACAGTACACTACAATACATTACAATACAATACACTACACAACATTACAATACAGTACACTACAATACATTACAATACAATACACTACACTACATTACAATACAGTACACTACAATACATTACAATACAACAGTGAGAGGCTCTGCTGTTCGGACAGTCAGTTGGAGTTCATTCCCCCACCTGGGCTCCAGTACAGAGAACATTCTCGACGCTGGTCTTCCACGCGCCTTGAAGGATGGCGGGTCGAGCTGAGCTGTACTCGAAGCTCGAAGGGCTCATGGTCCAGTTCGAGATTTCACCATTGCGGTCAATTTGGTAGGGTCTGGTCCATTTCTGGCTTTGTAGGCAGCATTAGGGTTTAAATCTGATGCGGCTACAGGGAGCCAGTGAAGGGAGCGCAGCAGTGGGGTGACGTGGCTGAACTTGGGGAGGTTACACACACCACCAGCAGTTATATTGTGGTTACATGCCTTGTTAATGTGTAACTACACAGTTATTACAAACAGTCAGTTCTGTTCCTGTTAGCGTGAGCTATTCAGTGCCGGTTAACTGTATTCAATTATTCACTCTCCTTTACAAATCTCCAATCTGCTGCTGCTCAGTCCTACATTAAACACCAAACATATAAGCTGTGCACTAATTGGTACCTGCGTTCTAGTCTTCATTAGTAGAGCATGGTCCAACATCGGCGTACTAGACCATTTGCTAACAGGATGAGATGAAGTAATGTTGCTATGACAACATAGGTCATATCAAGCTGCAGCCTTGAAGACTACCACTGCATTTAAACACCTCAGACCTGTTTCATTACATTTGGTTTTCATAACTGCTCTATTTTAGCTGTCACTACAGCATCTCACATGTTTTTCCCTCCAGCTCTGAGTTGCTCCTTTACCTCTTCACGTTGCACTGCAGGACACCAGTGTCCTTCAGAATCAGTGGAGAACTGTAACTATTAGAGTGCCTCCTTCAGTTTATGCCAGACGTGTTAAAGTAAAAAAGTCAAGCTACCACCTGTAACTACAGTCAGAGACTTCCAAAAGGCCTAAATTTAGAATAGAATTCAGAACCATTTGTCACTGTGGAATTAGACCTCTGCATTTAACCCACCCGTGAGGTGAAACACCCACAGACATGCACACTAGTGTAGTGAGCACACCTGCCCAGAGCGGTGGGCAGCCCAAACCACAGCACCCTGGGAGCAGTTGGGGGTTAGGTGTCTTGCTCAAGGGCACTTCAGTCATGGACTGTCAGCTGAGGGGATCGAACCGGCAACCTTCCGGTCACAGGGCTGGTTCCCTGACCTCCAGCCCACGACTTCTCTCAAAATTTGGTCGTAGCCACTGGAAATCTAGATGTGATTGGCTGATTCCACGTTTAGTTCCTAATAATAATAGGGGCAGTCGTGGGCTGGAGATTAGGGAACTGGCCCTGTGACCGGAAGGTTGCCGGTTCGATCTCCTCAGCTGACAGTCCATGACTGAAGTGCCCTTGAGCAAGACACCTAACCCCCAATTTCGCCCCGGGCACTGTGGATAGGGCTGCCCACCGCTCCTGGCAAGTGTGCTCACTGCCCCCTAGTGTGTGTGTGTGTGTGTGTGTATTCAGTAGTGTGTATGTGGTGTTTCACTTCACGGATGGGTTAAATGCGGAGGTGGAATTTCCCATTTGTGGGATTAAAAAAGTGTCACTTAAGTTTAGTGCTTATTTAGACATGTTAGGCCTTTTGGTCAGTTCCCGAAGTCCTAACCAAAAGGAGAGCTCACTTGGCTGTATCTAATTATATACTGGGGAGAAAAGTTTTTCATTGGGCATTTCAAAAAAATTAACCCAACTGCTTCCAACCAAGACACAGCAATGAAATAAATATTACTACGATATCTGCAGAGCTTAAACACAACAAGAACAATGATTACATGAAATGAAAATTCTATGAGGTTTTTGTTCCCCAGAAATCCTTAGGGCTCCTCGGAAGCTTTAGAAGGCTCTTAGGCTCTCTAACTGATGAAAATCATTCTCGACAAAGAAAATAATGGGCCTCATTCTCCACTATCTTCCTGGGGTGTTTTCCTAAATGTGTTCTTGGGGAAGGTCAGAAGAAAAAGTCTCAGTCAGGTTCAAGACATGTTCTTAAAAACATCAGTTCAGTTCTTACCGAAGAACAAATCCCAGATAAGAGGACATTAGTCAATGTCAGAATCTTCGAAATGTCTGTTTGAGAACAGTTCTGATGAAGTTCTGAGAAGTTCTGATGAAGCCTGAGAAGCAATTTGACTGCTAATGGCACCTCCTTGTGAAGAATCTTTAGTCTGCTAAATGTGACTAAGTACAGTACTGTTTGTGTTTATTTGCTGAGAAATGTGTTAATATTTGAATAAGCAAAATTGATAGAATATTAATTAATAGTGATTATATATATAAACAGTGATGTTCTGGATGTCAGTGTGTTTGTTTACCCGTCTCCAAGCCTCTCCTCCTCGAGGAAGTCCAGTATTATATGTAGTTAAAAAGCAGCTCCTGGTTTGACCAATCAGTGCTCAGTAAATTGAGCTCATGATGTAATTGATGATATTAACGAGTCTCTGTGGCGGCTGTGAAGGTGTCCAGGAAAAATGGACCCGAGAAATTCTTGTTACTGTTTATTGTTTTTCTGTTTATCTGAATTATGAATACGACTTTATTCTGATGTATATTGTGATAAACTCACTGCTGAGGGAAACTGGTTAAACATTTGTTTAGATGCCTAAAACTTTCGCTCAGTGCTGTAAATGAGTGAAAGAATGAGTTAGAAACAAATGACTTCAATTCTTAAAATGGATTTTTCCTCATGGCATTTGAACAGGTACAGCCAGGTAAGCTCACCAATGTAGATATTTTGCATCAGAGAACGAACAGAATTACGGCACTTAATGTCAGAGGTATGGACTCGAGTTATATGACTTGGACCCGAGTCATTAATTTGATGACCAGAGACTTGACAAAATTGAGAAAGCCTTGACTCGACTTTTATTTGAACAACAACGACTCGGATTTGAGCCTCTTGACTCAGACAGACCTGATACCCAAAGTGGAAGAAATGTGGAGTGACCGCAGCCTGGACTCGACACAGCCGCTTACTTTTCATGTGAATGGATTAATTTCCTGCCGTAAATTTGATATGTAGATGTCTGTCTCTGCGGTTTTGCTCGGCTTACTTTATTCCAGAAAATAACTTGTTTATAATTCTAGTTTAACTCCATAAGCTTCCTTATTACTCAGCCCATTTTCACCAAATCTGTTTTGTTATAATCCTCAGACGCAGATTAATCCAGGCTGCAGGGTCAGCTCTCAGTAGCTTTTTATTTCTTTAATAACCGATCGTGATAATTAGCCGCCCAGACCAGCAGGAAAGTATTCAGTCTGCACCTGATGATAAAAACCGAGTTTAGCGCGAGAAACACAAACTCAGCAAATCCATCAATGCGTGAATCACTTCTAGCCGTAATACACATAACAATAAAATAAACACCCAAAACACAGTAAGAAGGATGAAGTTGGCTTCCTATTCATTCTTGTTGGAGTTTTCCTGTTCCGCCTTAAATAGTACAGCAGTCACTATTTGGTGCTTGAAGCTGCAACATTTAAGGTGGAATGGGAAGATTTGAACAAGAAGCTGGCAAATAAGAAGCCAACTTCAGCCTCGTGTAAGAAGGTGCTGACGTTAACCTATTATGAATTTCTACACGGATTAAGGAATGCTGTAATTCACAGAGCTACAAAGCTTTAACCATCACTGCAAATAAATAACCAATACATGAAGTTAAGACCCCCTGAATAGACCATTAAATGGAATAAGCTTAATATAAAACCAGAGGAAACCGCAACAACCGCAACTCTGTGCATCTCCAACAACACAGTCATATCTACGCATAAACATCACACGAACAATACGCATCACACACACGTGAGCGTGGATCACCTCCGCTTTATAATCCTATCCCACTTTCTGAGAACAATATTCCTGAAATAGTGGAATTTTGGACAGTATCTTTCTTAAACGGTCACTCTGTAATGGTACTGAATGCAGTCCAGCAGCGAAGTTGACCACCTTAAACTGGCAGCACCACTGAGGTGCCTGGCTGGACCCAACAAGGCGTATATATCTACGCTTGCGGAGCGTCCATAAGCCCTCACTCCCGCCTTACTGGAGAAACTGACCAGGAGAAATGATGATTTTCCTCATGGTAGCGAAACAAAAGAAACTGCTCTCTCTGTTCCACCGACTTTATCAGCTTCTGCAAGTAAAACAGTTGCAGCGGTCACTATGAGGCTGAAGGGAACTCGTTACTCACCAGCTTCGTTTAGGAATTTGCCGTAAATGGTGCAGCAGCGAGGCGCTGGAATGTAACTCCTGCACCATTTAAGGTGGAACGGAAAATGTGGAGAAGCCGACTTCCGCTTCGTCATTCACCATCATTTTGTTGCCCTTTCTGTAAACTTGGTTTGGCTCTGTCATGTTGATTCCTGTTGTCTAAAACAGTTGCTTTTATTTTGCTGAGCTAGTTTAAATGGTGACGTTACAGGAGAAGGAAAAAAAACTACGTTTAATGATTAACATGTACTTAAATAGGTACTTAAATTTCCCCACTGTCTGTCATCACTGTTTGTTTATTTACTTATTTATTTATCTTTATTTATTATTATTATATATATACTTTAATTTTATTATAGATTTTATTTTTTATCTTTTATTTATTTCTTTATTTTATTTTTTTCTTTTCTCGTTACAGCAGTAAATGGGTGTTGTGGGTGGGTGGGGTTTGTTTGTTAAAAAGAAAACCAATTCAAGATATTGTATTCTACTGCATATTACTTTGTGCCTTCTTGAATAAAATATATTTACAAAAAAAAAAAAAACTACTTTATGTTTAATGGAAGTCAGTGGAACCAGAATTTGTCCAAGTCCCATTTGGGCCGTTGGTCCATTCTTAATCAAATTTAACACAAGATAAAGAGCAACAGGTATTTTATATGTATATATATATATATATATATATATATATATATATATATATATATATATATATATATATTTTTTTTTTTTTTTTTTTGTGTGTAGTTGCATTATTTATGTATACCATTATGTCTGCCTTGGTTTCCCATTGTACCATGGATTTTGTGTTTTATTTGAAAAAGTCAAAAAGAATCTTAATGTACAGCCATACATTACTAACACACTGTCATAAACAATTTTACCATCATTTTTGATATATTTAATTTTGAAATGGCCTTAAATTAGCTACATAACGCATACTGACTTGTTTAGAACTTGGGACTCGACTTAAAACTCAACTGTCTTGACTTGGGACTCAGACGCCAAGACTTGAGACTTAGCCAACTCAGAGACTTAGTCCCGTGATGTAACACCATTTGCTGTCATACATCCATAAACTAAACCTGCATAACACATCCTGAATATATATATATAGCATGTATTCCAAAGTGTGTGTGTGTGAATAGTTTATAATGTTTACATACGGCTATTTACACACGGCAGTTCCATTCGTCTCGAACCCTCGACAGTAGGATTTATCAAACCGTGGTCCTCCCAGGCCACAGCACCGCAGGGCTTGGCTCGCTGCCTTGTTCACCACATCTAATTCAACTCATCAGCTAATTAGCAAGGCCTTCAGTTGAATTAGAGTGTTTGAGCAGAGAAAACACTACTCTGTGCTGAGGTTTGGCCCAGACGGAAGCCAGTTTGACACCCCAGGTCTACGGTCACCATTTGTGATTGGACCAGTGTCGTGACCAGGAGCTGTTTTCTCCTTTCCCAAAGCTCTGACATTTAAACACTAGGTTTAAATACTAAGACTATTCTGTACTGTGGTCTTTGTTCTAATTACTGTCTAATCACTTTCAAAAATAAACAAAAAAATGGTATTCAACCAAAAATGAAAGAAAGTCGAATAAAAGACCTCTGAGTTCTTGTGGAAGGGAGGAAAAGGCCCTCTTCATTTCCTGAGCTTCAGGTGGCAAGATGGATGGTTCCTGGACAACCACACATGCCATGATCATCACCAAGCATCCTTCTTTATATCCTCTCTCCAGGCTGAGCTCATCGCTCCACCCGCCAACCTTTAATTAATTATATGACTTTCAATCACTTTTGGTTCCCGTTATTTAATTTGACACTTTTCTTGGAAACTTTGATCTCCAACCATCCAGTTTTTTGCCGGTTCTCACCAGCTTACTTCGCTCTTCGAGGGTCAGCTTGCCTTCGTCTTTTACTAACTACGCAATTCTGCTGGCCTCTCCAAGCTCCGGGTGCACTCCAGCGTCCAAAACTCCCTTACACAAACATTCAAGGCCTGGTCCTGGTGAGAAGATTCATCTATGTCATTTACACAAACAACCCAAGGCCTGTCCTCGGTGGGAGGATTCATCAACTTCATTTATATGACTACAGCTTATTTTAGTGACTTTAAAATAGTCGTTTTTGAGGAATCTCTTATTAAAACTTCACAACAGCCAGGTGGATTTTAGGGATGCACTGGAGCGTTTTGGTGTTTGCACTACAGAGCTTATGCGGCCTGTGACAGCCCTCCCTGCATCTCTGACCTGTTTTCAGCAGCTGTGCACCAAAATATTGACATTTTATCCTAAAATCACGACATATTTCCTTGAAATATGAATATGTTATTTTACAATATGTATTTTTTAATTATAAGCTTGGGTTTTCTCCAAATATCGACTTAACATCTTAAAATAATTACCTATTTTCTTGAAATATAATAACTCAGTATTTTGGCATAGTAAGTCAATGGTTTGAGAAAACAAGTCATTATTCTGACAAAGTCATTTTGTGATATAGTAATTCATTGCTTTGTAATAAAAAGTCAATTTTTCAACATAGTCCTTTTTTTACAAGATACAAATTCATTATTTCAACAGTGAATTTTTTTTCAGGAAGTGGCAGTTTCAAGTATTTTTTACAAGATACTAATTGTATTATATCAACATGGTAAGGTAAAAAAATATATTGAGTAAATAAGTCATTATTTTGAGGTACTAGGGTAGTTACTGTCTAAGTTACTGTAAGATACAATGTAAAAATTATGAATGGTTAATAAAAGAGCCAGGATGCATTTAACCCCATGTGTTCCTGAATTAAGCACTGTTCAGATTACTCAAGACGCATGTTAATGCCACGTATGAAACAAGTTTGATCTGGTAGCCTAAACCAGTGGACAGTGTTTTTAGTGCCAGATAGCCCTCTCCCCATCATCTCTCCAGCCCATGTGCGACTGCTGAACAGCTGGGTTATAGCAATGTGTTTGATTACAACACTGTTTTCGGCCAAAGCCATTAGGCCTAGTGGCAGAACACACACACAGTCAGACGGTGTTTGGCTCAGCTACCACTGGGGGATCTTTTACACAATTGGACAGATGCTTTCGGGGACAGAAAGTGTCGCCGGTCAGTTAAACACAATTTTCTGAGCCTGTACAACAAATGTAGTCATAGTTTGGCAGCAAGTCAGTGCGCCTCTGTCTGATTTTGTAAGCTGTGTTGCAGCTGTAAGCAGAACATTGTATGATCCATCTCTAAGAGGACCCTGTACCGTCCAACAATCTAACTGAAAGTTGGTCAATTGAGAGAATGAAGTCACTCAGTGACACTGATTGGAAGAGAGAGAGTAGTCATTGTCGGGAGAACTGTTTATCTACATTTCATCAAACTGCTGACTCACAGAGCGTTCACAGAGCATGGTGCACTACGCAGGATGTAGGCGTAGATATGCCAAGGACTACCCTCCACCAGCGTGACCCCAGAGGACGCACCATGTGATGAACATCTGCTCAGCCTCAAAACCAGCAAAGCCTTAAGGTCAGAAAATTAAGATTAAGTGACCCTTATTAGTCCCACGACGGGGAAATTTCACCTCCGCATTTAACCCATCCGTGCAGCGAAACACCACATACACACTAGTGAACACACACACACACACACACTAGGGGGCAGTAAGCACACTTGCCCAGAGCGGTGGGCAGCCCTATCCACAGCGCCCGGGTAGCAGTTGGGGGTTAGGCGTCTTGTTTCACTTTTTGACATAATTTGAAAAAGCCTGTTGTCCTTTACATTGTGTGTAAATTTCATGATGAATGGACCAAAACAAATGACACAAAATGACTCGGAAAGACGTCTGGTTCCATTGACTTACATTAAAAGTAAAGGAAGTTTTTTCCTTCTGCTGTAAAGTTGCCATTTTGGAGATACGAGGTTTTGAGAGCAGCGATATATTGTCGGTTCAGGGGATTGAACCAATGACCTTCCGGTTACAGGGCTGGTTCCCTAACCTCCAGCCCACGACGGACCCAGATCAACCCATAAGGGATGGATTGAAGAATCTTTTGAGAATGCTCAAGCTGTACCACCTCTTTGTGAAACAGTGGGATGGGCATGTAAACTGGCTCACTTCCTTTTATTGATGATGTGGCTGCCGACTGCAGCAGCGCGATAAATTGGAGAAATAAATGGCATTTTTCACAATGTGCACAGTTACTCGGGCACTCGGTTAACTGTTTTGTCTCTATTTGACTCTTCATTACATTTCATCACGGAAAGATGCAGACAACATGCAGACCAATGATTCAGGGAAATACCAATGTTTTTACAGGGCAGTAAAACATGACCATTGCTTATATCTGCATGTAAGTATATTATATTACACTTGCATGAATGTAAGCAAGCTACCAATGACTCTTTATTAAGGACGTGGCTAAGAAATCACAGTTAGTGCAGCTTTTTGACTGACTACACTAACTAATCTGGCTGTGAGAGATGTTACTTAGGTACAGCAACAGTGAAGAGATGTTTCTCTGACAGACTTGCTGTGCTCATATCACCTCATGATGTACTGGTCCAATCAGCCACTTGCTACCATACAACTGGTGCAGTTACTATATCCTGGCTTTTGTCATTTACAGGCTCCATTTAAATGCTCTTTTTTGTGAAATATGCAGTTGTTCAGTGTTCTGGAACAGGGCCGCCAAATTTGTCTTAGGGAGCCAAAGTGCAGCGTTGGTGGTGGGACAAGAAAGACTAATAAAAAAATTAAAATAAGAAGACTAATAAACAAATAAACAGGGTTGGTAGTTTTACAATCTAGGATTTTATAGCAAGTGCAATTTTAAAGAGAAAATAAGAATTGAGTGAGATATATAAAAATTGTTTGGGTGAGGAGGTTGGGTTAGGGTAGGTGTGCTCCGCCTTGGTCCTGAAAATCTACCACCCTGTAGAGTTTGGCTCCAACCCTTGCCTAGTGTGGTCCAGGAAACGAAGGCCTCTGAAGGCATCTGAACATTAGAACTGGTTTTATTAGATCTGAACTCTCAAGGGTGGTAGATCTCAAGAACAAGAATTGGGCACCCCTGGGTTAGGGTAACTTTCTGGTGGGCCTAATCAAATGTCCTCGCACCCCTGGGTTAGGGTAACTTTCTGGTGGGCCTAATCAAATGTCTTCGCACCCCTGGGTTAGGGTAACTTTCTGGTGGGCCTAATCAAATGTCCTCACACCCCTGGGTTAGGGTAACTTTCTGGTGGGCCTAATCAAATGTCCTCGCACCCCTGGGTTAGGGTAACTTTCTGGTGGGCCTAATCAAATGTCCTCGCACCCCTGGGTTAGGGTAACTTTCTGGTGGGCCTAATCAAATGTCCTCACACCCCTGGGTTAGAGTAACTTTCTGGTGGGCCTAATCAAATGTCCTCGCACCCCTGGGTTAGGGTAACTTTCTGGTGGGCCTAATCAAATGTCCTCGCACCCCTGGGTTAGGGTAACTTTCTGGTGGGCCTAATCAAATGTCCTCGCACCCCTGGGTTAGGGTAACTTTCTGGTGGGCCTAATCAAATGTCCTCGCAGGCAAACGTGGCCCATTGACTACATTATGGCCAGCGCTGTTCTAGAAGAAGTGATGATACATACAGAACTAATGCACCCATGATACATTTGGAAAAGCACAGCGTGATGTAATTTGCCACTATAATGATATCACACAATTGCTTACTCCTATAAAGAAGCATGGTGACTGTTTATATCTAATTTATATCTAATCAAATGACTCAAAATTCAATGTATACTCCTTCACATGCTTTTAACTGGCCAAGTCACCCAGGATAAACCCCACTGAGCATCCATTTCGCTTACTGAAGTGCACGTACACCAAAAGACAAAACTTGACAATTTCATTTAAGATGGTATCAATTTGTCCACTTACAGCTTCGTGAAATGAGGAGCTACGTATACGAAGGCAGTGATGTGTATACAGCACTGTGAAAAGGGGGGATGTCAATAGAAAATAAGTAAAAAAAAAACCTAGAAGTTTCCAAAACTCAGAAAAATACAGGAGAATTGGACTCCAGCCTTGCAAGACTTGGCAGACCGCTAAAACGGTCACCATCAACGATAAACGGTCCTTAAAGCTTTCATTTTTGACAGAGAGGTCAAATCAAGCTCCACTCTAGCTTCACATCTGAAAAGCAATCGTTTCCGTCCATCCTTCCACTGTGAGAAGACGACTCTGAAAGGATGTGTAGGTGTCAAGAAGCCCTGACTGAGAGAAGGAATAGATGGAAAAGGAGATGTTTTGCAAAAGCTAATAGGGTCCTCAAAACGACGGACCGGACACCTCAGAGCCCACACTTCATGATCATTGAGTGTGTTTGGGATTATTTGGATTGTGAAAAGCAGAAAATGCAGCCAACTTCTAAGAACTTTGGAAAACATCCCTGCAGGATTCTTTGAAAAGCTGGGTGCAAGTCTTCTTCTGAAAATAGTAGAAGCTGTAATAAAGGCAATGTGTGGATCCAAGTACTAAATACTGAAGAAATCAGACATAATATTTATGTTATGGTTTTTTTTCCTTCTTCCCCTGATGCTAAAAAAGAACGTAGAGGCTGTTCTGACTGCTTAACACTATATATAGATAAAAATATCTTCGAATATCCTGGAGTGCAGCGTGGGCGCTGTGAACTTGTGCATTGTTTTCCACTATCTAGACAAAAGTCATATTTTATTATGATATAAATAAATGAATTCATGGTCCCTTCTTAGGTTATGAAACAGTCTTTCGTAATCTTATGAAATCAATTAGAATAAGATTTTCTTTAGTGTTCAAATGTTAACTTTAGGATCTTCTTCATGTTTGTCAGGTGGTAAAAATGCCACTAACATAAGGCAATGATATAATTGGCTGTACATGTGTTTATTAGTAAAGCTGGTAACACTTTCTATGAATGTCACATTTTTAAGCATCTATAAACACATTTATAACATGTTATAATGTGTTCATAAGGCAAAATAAAGATGTGAATAAATATTTATAAAAATGCATTACACGTTATAGCCATGCTTATTATGCATTATGAATTGTTAACACAATGCATTATAAGTACCGTTCATAACTAATTATAAGAGCTCATAAGCTGTATTAGTCCGCTCTGAGTAAAGTGGAGCGTACTGGACTAAAGCCTCCTCCAGGGTTCAGACTGAGGCTTCAAGTTGAAGAATTTACTGAAGGATTTACTGAAACACTAAAACACAATAAAGCTCATTACAGGCTTCAAATGTCAGAGTTTAAACTAGACAGAGTTTCACCCAATGTGGGAAAGTCAATGTTCACCACTGTTAATGTTCACCACTGTTAATATGCACCACTGTTAATGTTCACCACTGTTAATGTGCACCACTGTTAATGTTCACCACTGTTAATGTGCACCACTGTTAATGTGCACCACTGTTAATGTTCACCACTGTTAATGTACACCACTGTTAATGTGCACCACTGTTAATGTTCACCACTGTTAATGTTCACCACTGTTAATATGCACCACTGTTAATGTTCACCACTGTTAATGTGCACCACTGTTAATGTTCACCACCGTTAATGTTCACCACTGTTAATGTTCACCACTGTTAATGTTCACCACTGTTAATGTGCACCACTGTTAATGTTCACCACTGTTAATGTGCACCACTGTTAATGTGCACCACTGTTAATGTTCACCACTGTTAATGTACACCACTGTTAATGTGCACCACTGTTAATGTTCACCACCGTTAATGTTCACCACCGTTAATGTTCACCACCGTTAATGTGCACCACCGTTAATGTGCACCACTGTTAATGTTCACCACTGTTAATGTGCACCACTGTTAATGTACACCACTGTTAATGTGCACCACTGTTAATGTGCACCACTGTTAATGTTCACCACTGTTAATGTGCACCACCGTTAGCCTGGCACTGACTTAACACTGCATATCCAATAGAACTCCAGCAGAAACCAGCATTACTGTACTGTAGTGTAGTGTAGTGTTACAGAGTGAAGGGTTCTAGCGTTTGACCTTAGAACCAGTGAGGGAACAAATTACAATGCCAGCGCTCAACTATCTCACCCCTCCCTCTCCAGGCCTTCACTCCACAGTGACTTCATGCTCAGTGTGATGTCAGAGGGGGTTCAGGGGAGGGGCTGATGGGTACCTGGTTTGCTGTGATGTAATGTAGTGTAACATTTAAAGTGGGACGCTGGGTCAGAAAAGCTCACTGTAGCAGTGATTCTAGGCTGGACGGCCAGTTTGGAGCCTCTGAATATTCAGGACTGAAGCCCTGCAGCTCTAACAGCTCCAGCACTGAGAAATAAAACACTGGAAATCTCAGTAAATAAACTCTAAATAAAATGCTCTCCAAGCTGGGACTGACCTCTTTGGCACTGACTAACACTACTTATAATGAAATTCATAATGTATAGTAAACATGGCTACTACACCCATACTACTGGGCAATATACACACATACAGACTACTCCAGAACTACTGGCACCCAGCTGAACAACCTGGAATCAGCCAGAAATGAACCCAACACCATTCGCCAAACTAAACAGGCTGTAAGAAGCTTTACAGACCGGCTGGAACAAAACAACATTAATACTGATCTGGACAAACTGACCAAACTGAGCTGAACCTGATATTGGCTCAGTTTTACGGCTCAGTCTGATTTGGTCCGACTCTGAATATCAGACCCATCTGGCGAATGGTGTTGGGTTCATTTCTGGCTGATTCCAGGTTGTTCAGCTGTTCTTCTGTCACAGCTGCCGACTGAAAAGCTGCTCAGTGGTGACGACAGTTTGGGAATTTAGTGTAAGGAGCTGGAGAACGAACTGCCGGCTGAGCAGTGAGTGGGCGGAGCTCGTTACTCTGACGTAGCAACGAGCTGCTCGTTAAGGAGCTATAATTAGGAGGAAGGAGCTGAACATTAAAACATATTAAACGCCGCGTTCACGGCCAGTTTATTCATTTCTTACTGTATTTATTTAACTGCTGTATTAAAGCAGTAGAGCACTCGAGGAGGGAGTTGGGATGGGATGGGGCTGGGATGATCTACGGACACCAGATCACAGCTGGGATGGTATTGGTGATAACTCACTCCTCCAGTGTTCTACTGCTGAAATATAGCACTGATTTTACTGTGAAGGCCATTTTTTAAAATAAATGTCATGAAGAAAAAAAAAACATGAAATTTCTTTATAATACATTTTGGCATGAAACATTTTGATCCTTTTTACTTGTGCACAAAATACCATGATTGAGACCGAGCTGACGACTGCTATTTTGGATAAAAACCTTTCTACTTTACTCTGCTTTAATCTTACCCATACCATCTGTCTTAATGTTCCAAAGGAAATGGATCATGAAATGATGCCCACACTCAAAACCCTCAGGGATCTGAACCAATAACCAACAAGATCAATAGCCAGCAAATTGCCCAAGGAGCTTGATTTTTGTTTGCCTTTGGCACAATCAGTTCATCTTTGCTTCCACTAACTGCAGTGCATAAGTCCAGGATGCTTGGCCTCAGAGCTTGAGCTGTGACTGCAAACTGAAACCTCTGCCTGGGCATTCAACACCACACTGAGATAAGGCAGAAGCACAGCAGAGCTGAATATCAACACCCCTGATAGCAAGAGGATAGTGGACCACTGTCAACCCACTGATGGCAAAGCTGGTGGTCCACTGGCATTTTTCTCAGCGTTTTCCAGGCAGTCCACCAGCGGTTAAGCAGGGTAATGGACAAAATTTCACTTATCATGGCTCATTTTCCACTTACAGTCCAATTTACTGATTTTTCCCTCCTTCCTTTCTTTAGTTATACTTTGTAAATTAGTTTAGTGAGTAATTTTAATCCAGCTCAGCGTCAGCAACATTCTCTATAAAATCATTTTATATCAGGCCTAGTCTTTTTTGTCTTCTCTCATTTGTTTGTAATATTTGTCTACGTTTATTTTCCAAAAGAATAATCTGTGTGTATTTAAAATCTGTTTGTAGAGATTTAAAAACTAGTTAGAGCTTGTATGCAGGACAGTAATCTGGGTGGTCCGAGGGGGGACCAGCAGTGGCAAACAGTCAGTGTGGTGCTGACCTTATCAAGCCAGTGGACAGGTATATGCTGCTATCTGGGACCATGGACAGCAACCTTAAATTAACCCCATAAACCATAACTTCCTCACTCTCATAACTTATAACTGCACCATAGTTTTATAGTAGTTGCTAAATTATTTAGGATTTATAGTACCAGGGGTGGATGGTATGAATGGGCTAGTGGGGCTAAGCTAAAAGAAAAGGGCATTAAATTGTGGTTTATTTATGGTATCCACATTATTTTACTTTCTGACTAGGGGCTGACTGTTTTGGACATCTGTAGAACCAAGAACAACAGAATGACCAAAACATAAATCAGCCAAAATCGGGTTGATTTATATCAGCGATTCGGTGTCAAATACATTGTTATGTATTTGCATGTGGCTAAACACCCCCTGTATTCATGTTCCACTGGGTCTAGGTTTTTAAATGTGATATATAGTGCTGCCTTCCTGCAGGTTGCAGTCAGGTTGCGGTCATGCTTTGAAATGAAAAAACCTCTGTAAAGTACAGTGTAACACAGGGGAGCAATGATGAGGCGGACACACATGCTGAGAGAAGCGAGATTTATTAGGGGCAAATCCATATTCAGGGTCTAAACAGTCCAGGGTCAAAGAGCCAACACAGATAGGTGGAGGGACAGACATGACGAAACGAGACACAGACTAAATGTGCAACTGAGGCCAGAAGAACAAACGCCAAACAATACAGTACAAAGACCAGCAAACTAACAGGGAAAAACCCAGGGCTTAAATACAGGAACAGTTTAACAAGACACAGGTGGTTAACAAGAGGGTTAACAAGACACAGGTGAGAACAATCAAAGGCAGGGCCTGGAAACAAGTTATTAAACAATTGTTATTAGTAATCAGTAATTCACTGTAATCTTACAATGATTTTCATATAGCACTGAAAAGGAGGATGTTTTTGCGATATCACAAACCCCATTAATTCAAAATGGATTTTTTTTTTTTGGATTTGAAGAGTAAACAGTACATACTATGTTGAAATCTTATTAAAACTAATAATAATTTTCCCATGATAAGCATTGTATTGTAAGCCTTCATGTGAGGGGGTTTTAACCAAGTGAAATCTATGTTCACTATGCAATCCTAACACACTCTATACATATTTATAGCTGCAGTTTTGTGCACTGAGCTGCATTCTTTTGTTTGCATTGGCAGGAAGCGGAACAATGTCAGGAACAAAAGCATACATACAGCCAAGTGGTGACATTCAGGCAGGCTGGGGTGAATACTGAGAGTCCTCATGAAGGAGCGCGGTTATATCCACCGGTGCTGGATCTTCTTGTTCTGAGCCACTTGGCATAATGAAGAATAATGAAATCCTGAGATTAGCATTTCAGAACAAGATCTATTTGCTCATATTCCACTTCTGCTGACAGAGTAAGCTCGTCCTTGAGATGCATTTGAAAGGGTTTTGTTTTTTTGTTTTTTCTGAAAACGACGACGCATCCTTTTCTGTATGTCAGAGTCATGCACTCACATGACTGCGGATTTGTCCTCTGCTAATTGGACATGTGGCGCCTTTGACACGCCATTAAAAGTCCATCTTTGAAGAGTTACTTAGGCCGGATGCGTCATCAAAAACAGACTACTATAGAAACAAAGCCGAGCGCTGGCACTAGTCCGATTTCATTACGCTGTGAAGGGAGAGAAACAAAATGTCATCTTTGTCAGGCAATTTATTAATGAATCACTGCAGAAAACCTGAGCAGTCTAACAAGCTCACAGATGCCAAGGTGACAGCACACCCCCCCCACACATACACACACACACACACCACGCACACACACACACTTAACAAGTACCATTGTTTCAGTCATTAGCCCAAAATCACCCAATGTAACACGAAGAGAGCCATCATTTTGCAAGGCCTAAAGCAGAGGTCACTAATAGATGGATCACGTTTTGAGTCCGGACCCAGACACTGTCCTAAGTGGACCCGAACCTATTACCAATAAACTATGGAGAATTATTGAACTTCGATGTTGTGGTTCTATTTTAATTGGCGTAGCTTTTCTAGCCTTTACGGTGTTGGTTTAGTGGCCTGGGAGACTCACAGACCAATCACATCCATTGTAAATATCACACATGACGCTTTGCAGCCAATCAGATCTGAGCACAATGATGAGCTCTGAGACTCGAGTGAGTGACACCACACATTGGAGGGATGAGGCAAGAAACAGCATTCAGAGAAGAAAGTGAGTCAGAGGGAAGTTATTCCACATGACGTGATCTAAAAAGAGGAAACTGACAGTAAATGTTGGTGAAATCTGACCGAACTGGACTTTATTTGATCTGATGTTCAGTAAATGTTGGTGAAATCTGACCGAACTGGACTTTATTTGATCTGATGTTCAGTAAATGTTGGTGAAATCTGACCGAACTGGACTTTATTTGATCTGATGTTCAGTAAATGTTGTTGAAATCTGCCTGAACTGGACTTTATTTGATCTGATGTTCAGTAAATGTTGGTGAAATCTGACCGAACTGGACTTTATTTGATCTGATGTTCAGTAAATGTTGGTGAAATCTGACCGAACTGGACTTTATTTGATCTGATGTTCAGTAAATGTTGGTGAAATCTGACCGAACTGGACTTTATTTGATCTGATGTTCAGTAAATGTTGTTATAATCTGACCGAACTGGACTTTATTTGATCTGATGTTCAGCTGTCGACTGTATAAGATGCTGATATTTCTACTCGGCTACTTCAGTAAACAGTAAATGGCCCCGAGTCACGCTGCAGGTTGAATATTATGATGTTCTGGACCTTCACTTGAGGAGATTTTCTCTAACTGGACCTTACTGAATTTTAATTGAAGACCCCTGTTCTAAAGATTCAGACCTCAAGTCCTCATCATCACTGTCAGGACAGAACTTTATTTTCTCCATTTCTGTTTTTTTTTTCAGTTTTTGACATAATTAGGTAGAAAAACACATCTGTGCTTCACATTGCCTTAATATTTCGTATTTACATGGGCAAGTAGAAGTGTTTTAGACTTACTTGGGGGGAAAAAAGTCTTGTTTTGTTGACTCCCATTCAAAGTTAAGAATAGTTTTGCCTGCCCTGTGAAGTTACCATTTTAGAGACAGCGATGACAGTTTTTGGCAGGTTTGATAGAGAGACACTGAGAGTAGCGCCTGACTGATATATCACTTGGACAATTGTAAAGGTGTGGAGTGATGAGTCTGACGCATGTGCTGAGAAAAGCGAGATTTATCTCCTGGGCAAATTCTATTTGCTTAGCAGTGGTTTGCAACTCCCGTGCAACTCATTGATACTCGTTTTCTCAGTCTCCTCGCAAGCAAACAAGCAAAAGTACCTGCCAATATTGTGGTATATTGTGGAACAGAGTAAGAGGTAAAGTCATGAGGAATCAGGAATATATTACTTAACACATTGTCTATACCAACGTTAACAGTAGAGCTGTACAGCATTTCAGTAGTAAAATTCAGTTCAGTGCATTTTCAAATTAAAATGTAATGTAAATTATTGCTCAGTCGTCCAATCCAGTCTATCTTTTCTCAGTTGTACCTTCATGTATCATGGAATACTCCATCCAAACCAAGACCAGGAGGTGGATTTGCATTACAGGTTTGGAAAATCCATCCATCCATCCATCCATCATCTTCCGCTTCTCCGGGGTTCGGGTCGCGGGGGCAGCATCCTGAGCAATGAAGCCCAGACCTCCCTTTCCCCAGCCACTTCCACTAGCTCCCTGGGAGGGATTCCGAGGCGCTCCCAGGCCAGCTGGGCGATATAGTCACGCCAGCGTGTCCTGGGTCTTCCCCGGGGTCTCCTCCCCGGTGGACTTGCCTGTGACACCTCCCAAGGGAGGCGTCCAGGAGGCATCCTAACAAGATGCCCGAACCACCTCAACTGGCTCCTCTCGACGTGAAGAAGCAGCGGCTCTACTCCGAGTCCCTCCCGGATGACCGAACTTCTCACCCTATCTCTAAGGGAGAGTCCAGCCACCCTGCGGAGGAAACTCATTTCAGCCGCTTGTATTCGCGATCTCGTTCTTTCGGTCATTACCCAAAGCTCATGACCATAGGTGAGGGTGGGAACATAGATCGACCAGTAAATCGAGAGCCTTGCCTTATGGCTCAGCTCTTTCTTTACCACAACAGACCGGTAAAGAGCCCGCATCACTGCTGACCCAGCACCAATCCGCCTGTCAATCTCCCGCTCCCTTGTACCATCACTCGTGAACAAGACCCCAAGATACTTAAACTCCTCCACTTGAGGCAAGAGCTCATCCCCGACCCAGAGAGGGCTCTCCACCCTTTCCCGCGTGAGAACCATGGCCTCGGATTTGGAGGTACTGATCCTCATCCCGGCCGCTTCACACTCGGCTGCAAACCGATCCAGTGAAAGCTGAAGTTCACGGCCTGATGTCCCCAATAGGACCACATCATCTGCAAACAGCAGCGATGTGACCCTGAGGTCACCAAACCGGACACCCTCCATCCCCTGACTGCGCCTAGAAATTCTATCCATAAAAATTATGAATAGAATCGGTGACAAAGGGCAGCCCTGACGGAGTCCAACTCTCACTGGGAAAAAGTCTGACTTACTGCCGGCCATGCGAACCAAGCTCCTGCTTTGTTTGTACAGGGCCTGAATGGCTCGTAGCAAAGAGCCATGTACCCCATACTCCCGAAGCACCTCCCACAGAATACCCCGGGGAACACAGTCGAATGCCTTCTCCAAATCCACAAAGCACATGTGGACTGGTTGGGCAAACTCCCATGAACCCTCGAGAATCCTGGAGAGGGTAAAGAGTTGGTCCAGTGTTCCACGACCAGGGCGGAACCCGCACTGCTCCTCCTGAATCCGAGGTTCGACTATAAGCCGGACTCTCTTCTCCAGTACCCTTGCATAGACCTTACCAGGGAGGCTGAGGAGTGTGATTCCCCTGTAGTTGGAACACACCCTCCGGTCCCCCTTTTTAAAAAGAGGCACCACCACCCCAGTCTGCCAATCAAGTGGCACCACCCCCGATGTCCATGCAATGTTGAAAAGGCGTGTCAGCCAAGACAGCCCCACAACATCCAGAGCCTTGAGGAACTCGGGACGGATCTCATCCACCCCTGCAGCCCTGCCGCCAAGGAGCTTTTTAACTACCTTAGCGACTTCGGCCTCAGTAATGGACAAGCCTATTCCCGTGTCCCCAGACTCTGCCTCCTCACTGGAGAACATGTTGGTGGGATTGAGAAGGTCCTCAAAGTATTCCTTCCACCGCCCAATGACGTCTTCAGTCGAAGTCAGCAGCACACCATCTCCACTATATACAGTGCTAGTGGCACACTGCTTTCCCCTTCTGAGTCGCCTGACGGTTTGCCAGAATCTTTTCGGAGCCGACTTAAAGTCACTTTCCAAGGCCTCACCGAACTCTTCCCACACCCGGGTTTTTGCCTTGGCAACGACTGAAGCCGCAGATCGCTTGGCCTGTCGATACCTGCCAGCTGCCTCTGGTGTCCTACAGGCCAACCATGTCTGGTAGGACTCCTTCTTCAGCTTGACGGCATCTCTCACCTGGGGTGTCCACCACCGGGTTCGAGGATTACCGCCCCGACAGGCACCAACTACCTTGCGACCACAGCTACAGTCAGCCGCTTCAACAATGGAGGAGCGGAACATGGGCCATTCTGAGTCAATGTCCCCCACCTCCCCCGATATCTGGTCAAAGTTCTGACGGAGGTGTGAGTTGAAGATCAATCTGACAGGTTCTTCTGCCAGACGTTCCCAGCAAACCCTCACTATACGTTTGGGTTTGCCTGGTCTGACTGGCATCTTCCCCCACCACCTGATCCAACTCACCACCAGGTGGTGATCAGTTGACAGCTCAGCTCCTCTCTTTACCCGAGTGTCCAGTACACATGGCCGCAAGTCCGCTGACACGACTACAAAGTCAATCATTGAACTGCGGCCTAGGGTGTCCTGGTGCCATGTGCACTTATGGACATCCTTGTGCTCAAACATGGTGTTCGTTATGGACAAACTGTGGTTTGCACAGAAGTCCAAAAACTGAACACCACTCGGGTTCAGATCAGAGAGGCCATTCCTCCCAATCACACCCCTCCAGGTCTTACTGTCGTTGCCCACGTGAGCGTTGAAGTCCCCCAGTAGGACAATCGAGTCTCCAGGAGGAGCACTTTCAAGCACCCCTTCCAAGGACTCTATGAAGGCTGGGTATTCTGAACTGCTGTTCGGTGCATAAGCACAGACAACAGTCAGGACCCGTTCCCCAACCCGAAGGCGTAGGGAAGCTACCCTCTCGTCCACCGGGGAAAACCCCAACATACAGGCACCGAGTCGAGGGGCTATGAGAAAGCCCACACCTGCCCGCCGCCTCTCACCATGGGCAACTCCAGAAAAGAAAAAAGTCCAGCCCCTCTCAAGGAGATTGGACCCAGAGCCCAAGCTGTGTGTTGAGGTGAGCCCGACTATATCTAGCCGGTATCTCTCGACCTCGCGCACCAACTCAGGCTCCTTCCCCGCCAGTGAGGTAACGTTCCAAGTTCCAAAAGCCAGTTTCAGCAACCGAGGATCAGAACGCCAAGGCCCACGCCTTCGGACACTGCCCGATCCACAATGCACCGCACCCCTACTACTGCCCCTCCCATCGGTGGTGGGTCGATGGGAGGGGTTTGGAAAATAATCAGTAAAATCACAATGAAACAGTTTTTGAAATGTATAGATGTTTTAGTATGGGTTATATAACAGTATATCTAGATTGTGTTTTCATGGTGCCCTTGTCAAATGGGGGGCCCAAGGTGGCTGCCTTTATCTGCCTAGTGCAAAGACCGCTATTGGTTTCATTATTATGTTGCTGACATTGTTTCCTCAGTTTGAATTTAAGAAAAGCAACAATTAAAGAACCAACGGTGATTATTCAGTCAGTCAAGCCCATTTCTTTCTGCTATGCAATTCAAATGACGTAATTACGCAGAACAACACATAGTGAGCTGCACAGTAAATAACATTTTGTTTGAATTACGTGGTGGGTAGCGCTGTCGCCTCACAGCGAGGAGGGCCTGGGTTCGATTCCCCGGCCGGGCGACCTCAGAGTTTGCATGTTCTCCCCGTGTCTGCGTGGGGTTCCTCCGGGTCCTCCGGTTTCCTCCCACAGTCTAAAGACATGCAGTCAGGCCAATTGGACATGCTAACTTGCCCCTAGGTGTGAGTGACTGTCTGTCTGCCCTGCGATAGACTGGCGACCTGTCCAGGGTGTATCCTGCCTTCCGCCCGAAGACTGCTGGGACAGGCTCCAGCATCCCCCGCGACCCTGACGGAGAAGCGGCTTATAAAATGGATGGATGGATAGTTTCGTTGTCCAGAAATGAATGGCAGCGATGTGGAGGATGTTTTATCTTTTTATGCAAAACAAGACCGCATTAACTTTTCATCAAATTCAAATCATTACAAAGCACCTCGTCTTCTACTTTCATACGTCTACTACATTTTTTTCCCAGCTTGTTTCATTCCCATTTCAATAATCAAATTACACCATACATTAGTTATTGCTGGTGACGACTAACAATACTGGAGTTTCTTTCCATGATCTGAGTGTTTAGCTCCTTAAAATCATTGTCAGTATTGGTGAGAAAATGTTCATATCGGTCAGGGTCTACCTGAAACGAAAGACGGGATACTCCTACTGTCCATTAGAGGATGACAGATGCATAACTGCTCTCATAAAACGGCAGTAGAGCTGCAAATATGCACATATTCAATGCCATCACTTATTTAAAGCCACATACTTAGTCCCTGAAGAGAGAGGAGGGGGGGGTATAATCGGAGTAATCATGCCTTAAATTCATCCTAAACACTCAGCTATCATCTGCTCATCTAATGAATTAAAATGAGATCTAATCGGCAACCCACGCTTTGGGGGTTTCATTAATTGAGCGATGAATATAGTCTCATGTCAATGACATATTACTCAGTCCAATCAAGGGCAGCCTCAGTGCTGCCACTTTGGTGCCATATATGAGGCAGGAAGGCCCCAGCAGGACAGTGAGAGAAAGGAGACATGGTCTAATATCAGTGTCACACTAGAAACTATTAGGTTACACCATGTTTTCAATTTGCCTGAACACTAAAACTTGCAGCTGTGATTTCTGCTGAAATGTTTTGCATTATATTTCTGCATTAGACTTGTAGGAGAATAGATCTCAACTGATGTTTCAATTCAAAGCAGTGCAGGGAGGTTGAGGGCAGGCCACTGGAGTTCCTCCACACCAAACTCATTAAACCATTTCTTTATAGACCTCGCTTTGTGCACAGGGGGTCAGTCATGCTGGAACAGAAACGAATCTTCACCAAACTGTTGCCACAAAAGTTGGACACATATATTTCTACAATATCTTTGTATGATGTACCATTTACATCACCCTACACTGGAACAAGCCCAAACCCTAAAACCAGTCCTGGTCCATTATCCCTCCTCCACCAAACTTTACTGATGGCACTACCACCACCATGTTTCACTGTCGTTTCACTGATTGTTCTTATTGTGAAATACTGTGTTAGCTTCATGCCAGATGTAACAGGAAAAAACACTTTTGACTCCCTAGAAGTCCCCAGAACTTTATTCCAATAGGCTTGGGGGGCTCATGAAGGGGGCTCATTTTTTGGCATATATGAGAGGTGTTTTATGTTTTATGTATTTGCTTAGCAGTGGTTTGCAGGCCACTGGAGTTCATCCACACCAAGCTCATTAAATCATATCTTTATGGAGCTCGCTTTTGTGCACAGGGGCTCAGGAATGCTGGAACAGGAAAGGGTCTTCACCAAACTGTTGCCACAAAAGTTGGATACATATAATTTTCTACAGTGTCTTTGCATGATGTAGCATTAACATCACCCTACACTGGAATGAGAACAAACCCTAAAAGACCATCATTCCTCCTCCACCAAACTTTACTGGTGGCACTATGCATTCTAGTAGGTAGCATTCACCTGGTATCTGCCAAACCCAGATTCAGGATCAGACTGGCAGATAAAGAAGTGTAATTCAACATTACAGAGAACAGATTTCCACTGATCCAGAGTCCTAATGCTTGGCATTCCACATGAACAGCTTGTGTGCCATGGCTCGGTCCATAAAAACCCATTTCATGCAGCTCCTGACACACAGTTCTTGCGCTGATGTTGCTTCCAGAAGTGGTTTGGAATACTGTAGAGAGTGATGCAATACAGCAGGGGCCCCCAATTACATTTTCTTAAGGGCCGCATTTAGCCAACAGCACAAAAGCAAGGGCCAGCGCATTAGTTGCATAATGTTACCTAATTAGGCAGACAGTACAGTAGCTACTTGTTTGCTGATTTAGTGGATGTCATTAATTAGGTATATCAAGAGCAGTTGTATTATTTTACTCACCATTCAATGAGAGAAGTGACAGCGGCGGGTAGAAACAAGAGACCTGAAGTTGGGGTGGTGCTCTGTAGTGGCAATGCGAAGACACTGTTCTAGGTGTGCACTGGAGAGTTTATTTCTGTCCTGGCTTTTGATAATGTTCATTGAAGAAAATGAAGACTCACAGATGTAGGTGGAGGGAAATGCTGTGAGAAGCAGCATTGCAATCTTTTGTCTTCGAATCTCTGATTTTGCTGGGAAGTTCTCATTGAAATTGCTGTGGCGTGTTTCAAAGTGCCGCTTGATGTTAGCCACCTGTTTGAGAGCATAGCAAGCAAGTTGGCTTAGCATTGGCACGGTCTGGTAAAATAAAACAAAATTCGTCGGTCCAGACGGAACTGAACTGTCTATTTTCGCTATCAACTTTACGTTTTTTCGCACTGGCCATGGTTTTGTGCAAGCAGGACTTACTTATGCTGTGTTCCACAGAGGTAGCTCGTCAGGCGTTGCCTGTACTGCTCTGCTCTCGTATTTTAGCCGCCAGTATGTTAAATACGCATGCGTTAAGTTTTGCCTCATGTAATTATACAAGTCTAGCTTACTAATTGTATTCTCTCTCATGTAATTACACAAGTGTAACTGTAATGTAACTACATTTGTAATCAGACTGGAACAGCAGTTTTTTCTGGTCTTTTCCAGCAGTAAAAGGAAGTCTGTAAGGACTTACATTAAGACATTAATCTGCCAGCTTTCCTAACATTTAGATAGTATTTATGTTGCTACTGCTGTGACATTGTAACCAGTTTCAGCTTTAAACCAGTCTGTATGCTGGTTTATATGTGATGGCACAGCAGACGTGCCCTTATCTTAAAATTTGACTTTTATAACATTAACTAATGTGTTGCATTTCCCCCAAAGAAATGTCTATATTACCCCTGCTTTATCACACAGTACCTACTGTCCACTTATTTTAACATGTATCACGAGGGGGCATTTGTGGGCTGGAGGTTAGGGAGCTAGCCTTGTGACCGGTAGGTTGCCGGTTCGATCCCCTCGGCTGACTGAAGTGCCCTTGAGCAAGACGCCTGACCCTCAGCTCCCCGGGCGCTGTGTCCACTGCTCTGGGCAAGTGTGCTCACTAGTGTGTATGTATGAGGGTGTTTCACTGCACGGGTGGGTTAAATGCAGAGGTCTAATGTCACAGTGACAAATGGTTCTCAATTCTAACACTACAGGAAAGCTCTTGTGTAGAAGAGACACTTGTGTAATTACATAGGCAGTACTTCTCTAATCCATCTGTAACAGTGACGAAATCATCAGTAGTTACAATGTTGTTATTTATGTGTAACTACACAGTTATAACAGACGCGTAATATAGAGTGGGACCAAAACCTGTGATTTATACTGAAAGCTCTCTCTCGCTCTCTCTCTCTCTCGTGCTCTCTCTCGCTCTCTCTCTCTATCTCGCTCTCTCTCTCTCTCTCTCTCTCTCTCGCTCTCTCTCTCTCTCTCTCTCTCTCTCTATCTCGCTCTCTCTCTCTCTCTATGTCGCTCTCTCTCTCTCTCTCACTCTCTCTCTCTCTCTCTCTCTCTCGCTCTCTCTCTCTCGCTCGCTCTCTCTCTCTCTCTCGTGCTCTCTCTCTCTATCTCGCTCTCTCTCTCTCTCTCTCTCTCTCGCTCTCTCTCTCTCGCTCGCTCTCTCTCTCTCTCTCGTGCTCTCTCTCTCTCTCTCTCTCTCGCTCTCTCTCGCTCTCTTTCTCTATCTCTCTCTCTCTCTCTCGCTCTCTCTCTTTCTCTCTCGCTCTCTCTCTCTCTCTTTCTCTCTCTCTCTCTCTCTCTCTCTCTCTCTGTCTCTCTCTCTCTCTCTCTCTCTCTCTCTCTCTCTCTCTTGCTCTCTCTCTCTCTCTCTCGCTCTCTCTCTCGCTCTCTTTCTGTATCTCTCTCTCTCGCTCTCTCTCTTTCTCTCTCGCTCTCTCTCTTTCTCTCTCTCTCTCTCTCTCTCTCTCTCTTGCTCTCTCTCTCTCTCTCTCTCTCTCTCTATGTGCTCCCTTGATGGCAGTCGAACTCATAACCTGGAGCTCATGTACACATTCTGCATACTGAATCCATGCACCCACCTTACTGCTCACACTCTTATATTCTTCCTCCTTCTCACTCATCCTCTAAGCTCAACCAAACCTTAGCTAATCCCCTTACCTAATATCGTTATCCTTCATCCTTCTCTATAACCTCCTCCTTATCCTCTGTCCCAGACTTGTCCCAATACTAATACTTTCATTTCATTTATTTCGTTTTATGTGATCGAGACTTCCCTCTGGTTATTCTTGGTGGGTTGCTGTAGGGTGGTCCGTCCGATGCCCCAACCTAATCTACTTTCTCCCCCCGTGAGTCTCCTCTGTGATCCCTTCTTTCCCTTTTAATATTCAATTCTCAAAATGCCTAGACAGAAGCAGATTTATTCCAGTGCTATGAATCTGGTCTAATTTCCCATGGTTTTTAACAGCATTGTGTTTTTTATCCCTGGTTATTAGGGGTTGAGATGAACTTGCTGAGATTTGCTTTGTGAAGGAGGCATAGCAGAATTATACTTGCTTAGACAATGAATATGTGCTGAAATCAGGTGTTGCAGCTTTTTGATACCCAAAAGCACAAATATCAATGCAAAACAGCTTCAAGTGCATTCGCCGCTATGAATACTTACATAAGACTTAGAATCCTACATTACAGAATGACTGTGAAGAGCGATTCACTGCAAGCCTCTGCCACAAACTCAGCCTAAGACCCTTCAAACCTGGTCAAACTTTGTTTAAGGAACACATTTTGGGATGTACGCTACATGAAACACTTTCAAATGGTTTATTTGCAGTGAATAAAGCTTTATTCATTCTGTATTAGTATACAATTGGAGATGTGTCATGTGAAAATCAGCAATAATTGCATTACCAGCCATAATTATAAACAAAAATCCTTTATTATGACCTAGGTAGGCAAAAAATTTGAGCCTGAATCACTTAAATAATCTAAGGTTAGATTGTTCAGTGCATAACTGGCAAATTGTGATTTCTGTATTATAATGTTAATACAGTTTTATAGCTTTTTACTAGTTAAAATATTTTGGAGTAAAACATAAACGGTAGGTTTAACAAAAAGGAAAAAATCTTGTATGAAGTTTTCAATGTTTTTGCACATAGGAAACTTCTACTGCAGATCATGGAACACATGTAAAGTATATAAAGTATATAATATATCAAGCTGTGAAATCCTTTGACACTAACGGAAATGTTTATGAATAAGAAATTGCCAATGCTGCATTAATAAATGACGAATTTGGATGGTACATACATATATATGCTGTTACTGGAAGAAAACGTTTTATCTTCAAAATGGGAACTTTACAGGAGAAGGAGAAAACCTACTTTGAATGTAAGTCAATGGAACCAGACATCTTCCCAAGTCATTTTGGGTAATTTCCTTTCGTCCATTCATCATGAAATTTACATACAATATAAAGGGCAATAAATATTGACAAATTATAGCAAAAACTGGAAAAAGTCAAAAATGGAGATATAAGGTTTTCTTCTGATAACAGGGATATATATATATATATATATATATATATATATATATATATATATATATATATATGTCAATAGGGTTTTCTAATACTAGCCCCAAGAGCCCAGCAAAATCAGCTACTGCAAGGCTAAAATTGTCTTCTTATTCAGCAGCTTATTCTTAGAATTTTCCGATTCACCTTCAGTGGAGTAGCAGTTCCATTCTGCAACCTGTAAATGTACCTAAATGTAACTGTTCCACCATTTAAGGTGGAAGGGCACATTCAAATAAGAAGTCAACTTCAGCTTCATTGAATTTCTCATTGAAAGTCATTTGCCTCAAATGTGCATCACATGTGCTCATGCCTCCGACTGTCAGACACTCCTGGAATCTGGCAAATGTTACAGTCATTTACGCTTCAGTTCCAGCTTGTCCACAGCTTGCTGCGCAGACAAGTCCCCAGAGGCTGTGACTCTGTCTGGTGCAGCTCACCTTGGGAAGAAACAGAAGCGCTGTGGTGTCAATGTTAGGTTAAGTGTAATCCCAAAAGGCCGGCCTTTCCTTGATGTTTGTTGGCTGGAAAACAAAGTGGACTACTTCAGATTCAACAGACTAGACGGCAGGAGGTGACTGAGGCTCTGCATTTTCATTTTCATTTGAAACGTGACAAACATTCCTGACACAGCCACCCAGATAATGGAATAACGTTAGCCTGCTTGGCACTGCTTGTCTGTCAAGGTATCTACTCTTACTTGCAGCATAGTAGTTTAAGAGTTATGACAAAACACGCGAGGGCAGGGGTCTTTAATTAAAATTCAATAAGGTCCGGTTAGAGAAAATCAACTCAAGTGAAGGTCCAGAACATCATAATGTCTGACCTGCATCACGACTCAGTGCCGTATACTGTTTACTGAAGTAGCTGAGTAGGAATATCAGCATCTTATACAGTCGACAGCTGAACATCAGATCAAATAAAGTCCAGTTCGGTCACATTTCACCAACATTTACTGAACATCAGATTAAATAACGTCCAGTTCGGTCAGATTTCAACAACATTTACTGAACATCAGATCAAATAAAGTCCAGTTCGGTCAGATTATAACAACATTTACTGAACATCAGATCAAATAAAGTCCAGTTCGGTCACATTTCACCAACATTTACTGAACATCAGATTAAATAACGTCCAGTTCGGTCAGATTTCAACAACATTTACTGAACATCAGATCAAATAAAGTCCAGTTTGGTCAGATTTCACCAACATTTACTGAACATCAGCTCAAATAAAGTCCAGTTCGGTCAGATTTCAGTAACATTTACTGAACATCAGATCAAATAAAGTCCAGTTCGGTCAGATTTCAACAACATTTACTGAACATCAGCTCAAATAAAGTCCAGTTCGGTCAGATTTCAGTAACATTTACTGAATATCAGATCAAATAAAGTCCAGTTCGGTCAGATTTCACCAACATTTACTGAACGTCAGATCAAATAAAGTCCAGTTCGGTCAGATTTCAACAACATTTACTGAATATCAGATCAAATAAAGTCCAGTTCGGTCAGATTTCAACAACATTTACTGAACATCAGATCAAATAAAGTCCAGTTCGGTCAGATTTCAACAACATTTACTGAACATCAGATCAAATAAAGTCCAGTTTGGTCAGATTTCACCAACATTTACTGAACATCAGATCAAATAAAGTCCAGTTCGGTCAGATTTCACCAACATTTACTGAACATCAGATCAAATAAAGTCCAGTTCGGTCAGATTTCAACAACATTTACTGAACATCAGATCAAATAAAGTCCAGTTCGGTCAGATTTCAACAACATTTACTGAACATCAGATCAAATAAAGTCCAGTTCGGTCAGATTTCACCAACATTTACTGAATATCAGATCAAATAAAGTCCAGTTCGGTCAGATTTCAACAACATTTACTGAACATCAGATCAAATAAAGTCCAGTTTGGTCAGATTTCACCAACATTTATTGAACATCAGATCAAATAAAGTCCAGTTCGGTCAGATTTCACCAACATTTACTGAACATCAGATCAAATAAAGTCCAGTTTGGTCAGATTTCACCAAAATTTATTGAACATCAGATCAAATAAAGTCCAGTTCGGTCAGATTTCACCAACATTTACTGAACATCAGATCAAATAAAGTCCAGTTTGGTCAGATTTCAATAACATTTACTGAACATCAGCTCAAATAAAGTCCAGTTCGGTCAGATTTCAACAACATTTACTGAACATCAGATCAAATAAAGTCCAGTTCGGTCAGATTTCAACAACATTTACTGAACATCAGCTCAAATAAAGTCCAGTTCGGTCAGATTTCAACAACATTTACTGAATATCAGATCAAATAAAGTCCAGTTCGGTCAGATTTCAACAACATTTACTGAATATCAGATCAAATAAAGTCCAGTTCGGTCAGATTTCAACAACAATTACTGAACATCAGATCAAATAAAGTCCAGTTTGGTCAGATTTCACCAACATTTATTGAACATCAGATCAAATAAAGTCCAGTTCGGTCAGATTTCACCAACATTTACTGAACATCAGATCAAATAAAGTCCAGTTTGGTCAGATTTCAACAACATTTACTGAACATCAGCTCAAATAAAGTCCAGTTCGGTCAGATTTCAACAACATTTACTAAATATCAGATCAAATAAAGTCCAGTTCGGTCAGATTTCAACAACATTTACTAAATATCAGATCAAATAAAGTCCAGTTCGGTCAGATTTCAACAACATTTATTGAACATCAGCTCAAATAAAGTCCAGTTCGGTCAGATTTCAACAACATTTACTGAATATCAGATCAAATAAAGTCCAGTTCGGTCAGATTTCAACAACATTTACTGAATATCAGATCAAATAAAGTCCAGTTCGGTCAGATTTCAACAACAATTACTGAACATCAGATCAAATAAATTCCAGTTTGGTCAGATTTCACCAACATTTACTGAACATCAGATCAAATAAAGTCCAGTTCGGTCAGATTTCAACAACATTTACTAAATATCAGATCAAATAAAGTCCAGTTCGGTCAGATTTCAACAACATTTACTGAACATCAGATCAAATAAAGTCCAGTTCGGTCAGATTTCAACAACATTTACTGAACATCAGCTCAAATAAAGTCCAGTTCAGTCAGATTTCAACAACATTTACTGAATATCAGATCAAATAATGTCCAGTTCGGTCAGATTTCAACAACATTTACTGAACATCAGATCAAATAAAGTCCAGTTCGGTCAGATTTCAACAACATTTACTGAACATCAGCTCAAATAAAGTCCAGTTCTGTCAGATTTGAAAAACATTTACTGAATATCAGATCAAATAAAGTCCAGTTCGGTCAGATTTCAACAACATTTACTGAACATCAGATCAAATAAAGTCCAGTTCGGTCAGATTTCACCAACATTTACTGAACATCAGATCAAATAAAGTCCAGTTCGGGCAGATTTCAACAACATTTACTAAATATCAGATCAAATAAAGTCCAGTTCGGTCAGATTTCAACATTTACTGAACATCAGATCAAATAAAGTCCAGTTCGGTCAGATTTCAACAACATTTACTGAACATCAGATCAAATAAAGTCCAGTTCGGTCAGATTTCAACAACATTTACTGAACATCAGATCAAATAAAGTCCAGTTCGGTCAGATTTCAACAACATTTACTGAATATCAGATCAAATAAAGTCCAGTTCGGTCAGATTTCACCAACATTTACTGAATATCAGATCAAATAAAGTCCAGTTCGGTCAGATTTCACCAACATTTACTGAACATCAGA
This sequence comes from Pygocentrus nattereri, assembly GCF_015220715.1. Taxonomy (NCBI): domain Eukaryota; kingdom Metazoa; phylum Chordata; class Actinopteri; order Characiformes; family Serrasalmidae; genus Pygocentrus; species Pygocentrus nattereri. The sequence goes on along the minus strand of NC_051220.1, from coordinate 1,930,073 downwards.
TCAAATAAAGTCCAGTTGGGTCAGATTTCAACAACATTTACTGAATATCAGATCAAATAAAGTCCAGTTCGGTCAGATTTCACCAACATTTACTGAACATCAGATCAAATAAAGTCCAGTTGGGTCAGATTTCAACAACATTTACTGAACATCAGATCAAATAAAGTCCAGTTCGGTCAGATTTCAACAACATTTACTGAACATCAGATCAAATAAAGTCCAGTTCGGTCAGATTTCACCAACATTTACTGAACATCAGATCAAATAAAGTCCAGTTCGGTCAGATTTCAACAACATTTACTGTCAGTTTCCTCTTTTTAGATCACGTCATGTGGAATAACTTCCCTCTGACTCACTTTCTTCTCTGACTGCTGTTTCTCTCCTCATCCCTCCCCTGTGTGGCGTCACTCACTCGAGTCGAGCTCATCATAATGCACTGATCTGATTGGCTGAGTAGCATCACGTCTGATATTTATAAAGCATGTGTTTGGTCTGTGAGTATCCCAGGCCGCTAATGCAGCACCGTGAAGGCTAGAAAAGCTATGCCAATTAAAACAGGACCACCCTGTTGAAATTAAATAATTCTCCATAGTTTATCGGTTATAGGTCCAGATCCTCATAGCACAGTGTCTGGGTCCTGACTCACACTGCGGTCCGCCTGTTAATGACCTCTGCGCTAAGAAAATTCCACTACCACAGTGTCCTCGAATCTTTGTGAACCCTTTCATGGGCTGGAGGTCAGGGAACTGGCCCTGTGACCGGAAGGTCACCGGTTTGATCCCCAGAGCCGACAGCACATGACTGAGGTGTCCTTGAGCAAGACACCTAACCCCCAACTGCTCCCTGGGCACTGCAGATTAGGCTGCCCACTGCTCCGTGAAAAACAGTGAATTCAGCTGTCCCATAAGGCTGAGGGATACAGAACGCTGCATAACCCAACAGACAACACATTAAACTCTACTTTCAGCATGTAGTTACACACATTTCCAGAAAAGTGACATACATCCCTACAAGGAAGTCCATGTACTTAATGAAACAATTCCTTACAGTGTTCTCATCTCGTTTTTTAGGTCGTTCCTCCGTACAGTTGTCGGAAAGATCACCGCTCAATGGTGTATGGTTTAGAGAAATGCCCCTCGAGTGTTCAGGCTCAGGCGAGCAGCCACGGATGCCTAATATATTCGAATGCCAGCATTTATTTGGTCTGTTCGGCGCGTTTCGGTGGCTAAAAGTGACAGCGTCTTTTCATCTACATCAGTGTTTTAGCCTCTCGGTGCTCAGAGGGAGAAGACACCTCTCCTCAGCTCACTGCTTCAGGATTAATGGCTAATGACTCGACTACATGTGACAGTGGCACTGCGCTTGTTGCTCACACCGTTACTGGTCTGCCTTCTCGGCAGCAGCTGAGCGGTTATGTCTGTGTGACGTACGAGTGTAACTAAATCTGACAAGCCCTGCAGAAACGCTGCTCATTAAATGGAGTGCATAACACAACTGTGCTTGCAGGATACCTGAAGTTTTGTTGTCTAATAGCTTATATATCTTTAATGTAGTTTTGAAAACTTTTGGGAATGATAAACACAGGTTTTACTCTGCTCCACACTGGGAATACCAATTTCATGCACAACAGCAAGTATACACTAAATACACAGCACAAATTTGAGAAGGTGGACAAAATAATGGAAACAATACATGAGATGCACATACACACTGGCCATTTTATCAGAAATATCTATGTGTAAGTTTACAGTGATTGACTGTAGCCCACCTGCTGCAGAAGCATATACATTATATAGGTAAACGTATTGGGACACACCTCCTAATTACTGAGTTTAGGTGTTTCAGCCACACCCATTTCTAACAAGTGAATAACGTTGAGCACATAGCCTTGCAGTCTAAATGGCAGCTGAATGGATCGTACTGATGCCACCTCTGCCGCAAGCCTGCCAAATTCCTGACTGCAATGTCCCAGCTGTAAAGTTTGGTGGAGGAGGGATGATGCTATGGGGTTGTTTTTCAGGGTTTGGTCTAGAACCCTTAGGTCCAGGAATCTTAAAGCTTTAGCACCAAGACATTTTGAACAATTGTACACTTCCAACTTTGTGGGAACAGTTTTGGGAAGAACCTTTTCTGTTCCAGCATGACTGAGCCAGCCCCAGTGACCAAAGCAGCTCCTTAAAGTCATGACTGGGTGAATCTGGTGTGGAAGAACTTGACTGGCCCTCACAGAGCCCTGACCTCAACCCCATCCAACACCTTTGCGATGAACTAGAACGGAGATTGTGAGCCAGATCCTCTCGTCCAACAACAAGGTCTGACCTCACAAATGCTCTTCTGGATGAATGGACACACATTCCCACAGACACTCTCCAAAATCCTGTAGAAAGCTTCCCAGAAGAGTGGAAGCTGTTATAGCTGCGAAGGAGCTGCCTATGGATTTAGAACGGGACGTCATGAAAGCTCCTGTGGCTGTAATGTGTAGGTGTCCAATATTTTTATCCATGTAGTGTATCTGCTGTCTTCTACCCCTTCCATCAATGGAAGGAGACCACCACAGGACCCCAAATGACCACTGGTTGACCACTCCAAAGTAGTAGCACCATGTTACTGTGTGTTGCACTGGTACACTTACTGGGCACTTTTTAAGAAACACCTACTATGTTGATTCAACTTATAGGTATACTCTTAGACACTGTAGCTCATTTTTTCCTGCACTGTTTGTGTTAGTGACCCTCAAGTACTTCAGTAGTGGTCAGTTTCTGGTTGAAAATGTTCGGTGGACTACTCTCAACTCGTAGGTGAGTAGCACCACTGAACCTGATCAACTCCTATCAGCACAACACTCACTAACATACCACTATCATGCTGGTGTCCTTGCTGCGCTGGAAATGATCCACCACCCAAGTAATGCTTAGTCAGTGGTGGTCCTGTGGTGGTCCCTTTTTCGTCGATGGATGGGGTGGAGGAGAGCTGATAAATCACACACTCAGTAACTGTAAACCAACAAAGTATGCCAGTATGGTAAGTGTTTCTGATAAAATGGCCAATGGGTATGACTGGGTCATGTGGTGTTTCCATTATTTTGTACCCCCCCCTTTTTTTATCATACCACATCTGTATTTGTTGTTGGAAGTGGAGAAACTTTATTATAAAACGGACCTCACTTTATTTGGACAGTCCACTATATTCCCCTATAGGTTTATCTAGAGATGTTCAACTTGTTGATAAACTGTCAGTTGAAACTCTGTTGGTTCTAAACAGTGGTGGGGTTGGGGTTAAGACTTAGACCAAGGTTAGGGCTAAGTCCAGGGTGAGGGTTGGGTTTAGGTTTTGGATTGAGGTTAAGGTTAGGATTAGGAGTATAGAGCTAAAGAAAATTGTGGTTAATTTAGTTGGTATTAAGTTGAATGTAACCTGAAAGGGAATTAAGGGTCTGCATCCCCGTCGCTTTTAACTGTTCCACAGTCTCGTCTTCAACATTAAGGGGATCGTGGTTTTGCTGTCGCTACACCGAGACTTTGGAATGGCCTCCCAAGTGACATTAGGCCCCATCTGTGACTGACTTTCAAACCAAGCTTAAAACAGACTTTTATCGATTTGGCATTCAGAAGCCGCTGAACGGTGGACTGAGGTCTGTACACTGTTGAGCTGATGTACAGTGGCGGTGATCGGAAGGTGGAAATCCTTCTTGTGGTTTATTGTAAATAACTTTGGTTTTTAATGTGCTGTGAACAAAATATACTTACTACATTCTAAGAGTTTACATATTAGCTTTCAAAGCATTGGTAGCAAGTTACAAACCAATGTAAGTGCATTCATAATGGTTTATTAATACAAGGTTCATAGCCAGTGTTACCAAAGGTCCTTTAGGGACCCCTTTAGTGGTTCGCCCAGGAAACTATTTTAAGCACTTTCATTTTTTAGAGTGTGCATCGTCCTTTAAAAAGCTGCCCAACAACCTGGCGCAAGGCCATCGTTTTGCATTCGTTTAGTTCATTTGAGATTCGTCCCTGTTGTGTTGCTCTATTGCTCTGACAAACACGAACTCATATTATGTGCATATATAGTGCAAAACATGGTAAATAAACATGTTCATTGATATTATTATGATTTAATTATTATGATATGTTTCGCTTTATCTTTTACTATATTTAAATTTTCAGAAACCTAATGTCAAAAAAGAACATAAATCAGTCTTTTTGAGTTATATTACTTCTACAGCTGTTATGTAAAAATACAGGAGAGTAGAGTTCAGTACTGTAAGTGTCCAGCTGGTGGCTGTGAGGTCACAGTAAACATTTGCTAGTTTGCTGTTATTTGCTGTTAATATGCCACAGTGAATTACTGTGAAAGTCTAGTAGCCAGTAATTTACAGTAATTTTACAGTAAAAGTTTTTGTAGCGTATTAAATGCTGTAGTGTGCAGTGCACACAGTGTACAGGGATAGAAGATCATATAACTAGATAATGTGGAATATCAGCCTTGCTGCTGGTAAAGTTGGCCAGTTACGGTGCAGCAGTTTGAAGGAAAGCAATCCAAGTTGATTCGCTCACCTCAGGTGTTATTGTTTGAACCTGGTGGATCTTTCATGTTTTGGAATATATTTATTTATTTGTGGCATTTGGTTGACGCTCTTATCCAGAGCGACTTGCAATTTGTTTTTTTACACAGGTAGGCGAAGGTGGTGTTAGGAGTCTTGCCCAAGGACTCTTATTGGTATAGTGTAGGGCGGTTACCCAGGTGGGGCATTGAACCCCAGTCTACAGTGTAGAAGGCAGAGGTGTTAACCACTACACTAACCAACCACGAATATATGTTGGCTTCTTTCACCAGCCTGGTTAATTCTGTTTGTATGTCATGTTAATAGTTACAAAAATTGTTACCAAAGGTTCTTTATGGACCCAAAAGTGGTTCGCCAAGAAATTTCTGGCACTTTCGTCTTTAGAGTGTGCATCTTCCTTTAAAAATCTGCACGACAACCCAGCACAGGCCATCGTTTGGCATGAGTCCTGTTCGTTTGAGATTCGTCCCTGTTTATCGCTGTACTACTCTGATCTTCGACTCTTGTAAGCGTGCATGGCCCTTGCTTGTTTATGGATTTTGTCCAGGCCCTTTTGGATTCAATTATCATTTGAATTCAAATATATAAACATATTTGCTAAATATTTGCAGTAGAGCACACTGGTGGGTAGCTGGAAAGAGTCTGATTTGTTTTTAAATCCCTTTTTTGTGTGGTTGATTGTTTACCACTAGCTGGGGACTCTGGGAAGTGTTGGGTATGTGCTTTGGGTATGTTGAGAAGCTCTCTCTATTCAGCCAGCTGTGTATGTTGTTTTGGCCCATTGGCTCCAGAATAAACAAACAAATAAGACACAAACAAACCAGGAGTCTCATCTGTTCTGTTCTGTTGCAGCCTGACCAGAACCAGAGAGTCTATGTATGGGAGAATCTGGGGTAATGTCCTCATCACATAACAGTTTTAAATTGTTCCCTGTCAATCCAGTTTTTGGACAAATGTTGACTCATGGTGATACAATAACATGCCAACCCATTCCACCTTCAACCTAGAATTGGAGCAGTAGGTGGCACCCAGTGGTGAGCCGTGACTATTAGAGCTTGGCCTACAATTGGGCCAAAAATGTTAAAATTGCTGCAACAATTCTTATTTTCCATTCCCACTGATTCGACTGCCGCTCATATTCAGGGACTTCCAGAAGGCTTTGCGTGATGTTTTCTCTTTAATGAAATCTGTCCCAGCCACTGAAAATCAAAACATGATTGGTTGACTCCTCTGTCATCTTGTAATTGTGCTAATGGTTAATCTAAGGTGTTAGGACTTCTCTTCAGCTCCTGAAGTCCTAACCAATAGGAGAGCTCCCTTAGGTATATCTACTGAGATAGCATAGAGAATTAGTTTTACAACCCAATTTCCAAAAATGCTGGAATGCTGGGTCCCACTTTATATTAAGTGTCGCTAATAACTGTGTAATTACACATAAACAACATATGCAACAGCACTGTAACTACAGATGGTTTAGTCAATGTTATAGATGGGTTACAGAAGTACAGCCTATGTAATTACACATATGTTTCTTCTACAGAGGGACTTTCCTGTAGTGCAGTGTTGAAGTTACACTTTATAATAAGTGGACAGCTCTTGTGTAGTTGTTTTGTAGTTACTGTGTAATAACACAGTGGTAATATAGACGTTGCTTTGCATTTAATGCAACTCATTTAATAAATGTCATAATGTTAATATAAGGAGAACATAAATGCTGGCTAAATGTTAGGAAAACTGGCAGATACAGTGTCAATGTAAGTTACATCCTTTTACTGCTGGAAAAAAAACCTCGGAACAAAACTGCTGTTCCAGTTATTACAATGTAATTACATTTATATGTATAGGGAATAGGCTGTTGCTATTGAGATGCACTTGTGTGTTCACATGAGGCAAATGTGAGTTTGATATACATGCGTTATTACATAGGCTCTACTTCTGTAATCATCTGTAACAGTGACTAAACCATTAGTAGTTACAGTGTTATTGCATGTGTTGTTCACATGTAACTACACAGTTATTAGAGACACCTAATATAAAGTGGGGCCGAATGCTGTGCAGAATGTAAATAACAATGGGATGCAATGATGTGCAAATCATGTATTTGCATTTTTTGTGTTTTCCGAAAGGAAAATAAAACAACATATCAACTGTGAAAGCTGAGAAATGGCATTGTTTTTTTGAAAATGACATTATGAATTTGTTTACCACGGTGTTTCATCACCTCTTCAGACAGTGGCTTTCAGACGCGTGCAGTGATTTCCACTACAGAATCATGTCTACCTCAAAGTGATACTAACCGCTGTTAATCGTTGACAGAAATTCCGAATATTTAACACAGAATTTTCCTAGTAGTATTCCAGCAGAGGCTGATGTTGAGTTGTACCACACAGCATTATGGGACATGACATCAACTGAGAGTTTAAAAGGAAAAAAACAGGGAAAAAGAGAAAATACACGTATTCTTTGCATGTTCTCTGCAAAACACGGTAAAGAAATGTATTCACTGATATTTTTGATATTTTTACTTTCGCTTTACTTTATTTACATTTTCAAGAACATAAACAAAAAAAAAAACACAGATTAATTAGTCTGGTAAAGTTAGAAGTCAATATCTTTTTGAGTTATATTACTTCTCCAGTTTATGTAAAAATACAGGAGAGTAGATTTCAGTACTGTAAGTGTACAGCAGAGTCCAGCTGGTGGCTGTGAGGTCACAGTAAACATTTGCTAGTTTGCTGTTATTTGCTGTTAATATGCCACAGTGAATTACTGTGAAAGTCTAGTAGCCAGTAATTTACAGTAATTTTACAGTAAAAGTTTTTGTAGCGTATTAAATGCTGTAGTGTGCAGTGCACACAGTGTACAGGGATAGAAGATCATATAACTAGATAATGTGGAACATCAGCCTTGCTGCTGGTAAAGTTGGCCAGTTAAGGTGCAGCAGTTAGAAGGAAAGCAATCCAAGCTGATTCGTTCACCTCAGGTGTTATTGTTTGAACCTGGTGGATCTTTCATATTTTGAAATATATCTCTGTTGAAACCTTGTATCTCCATTTTTGTCATTTTTCTGTTTTTGTCACAATCTGAAAAAGAATTATACCCTTTACCTTGTTTATAAATTTCATGATGGATGGAGTAAAAGAAATGACCCAAAATGCCTTGGAAAAAATTCTGGTTCCATAGACTTGCATTAAAAGTAAAGGAAGTTTTTCCTTCTCCTGTGAAGTTGACATTTTGGAGGTATGAGCTTTGGTTCCGTCAGCAGCGATGTGTTGGTTTCTTCCACTTCTTGGGAGACAACCGGTTAACTCTGCTCCGGATAGTCCTCCAGAGCGAAATGCTGACAATATATTCTCAGACATGAATATTTATCTTGGCGATATTTCGGGTTTGTTTCGGCAGTCAGCGTAATGCTCGATGTGATTTGGTAAATAATGGCCGGCAACAGCGTCTTAAAACTTTTGCACCTTCCTAATTGGTTGCCATTCTTTGACAATTTACCGCAAAACAAATTCATGCTGCTCTTTCTCAGTTTGTGTGAGCAACTCCACTGGAGAGTTCGGCCGTCATCTGGGAGTGTCTAAGTAGATGTAATGCGTTGGAGAAGTTGTTTTCAGAAATAAAGCTCATGGAGACCTCAGTGGGAATGAAAATGGGAATTTATTGGGCCGTGGTGGGGCAATTAGAACCATTCGTGTATGATTTGTTTACCATGAGCCTACATATTTGGACTATGTAGGTAGAAAAGAGGACTGAATCATCCCTTTACTGCCTTACTGCATACTAAAGCTTATTAGTCAGTAACTACAGGGACTCCAATGCAAAGTGGCTGAGCTTTTCTTAAGTTCTAGAAATGTGTAATAAAACTTTGGACTGCTGGCGGGTCTGAAAGTGCACTGTACAATTATTTGGTGCTTTGTTTTTAAAACGTGAGTAACCTGGCTGCCTCAAAATGTTGGGTTCATTGATTCACTTTCATAGAAATTTAACAGAACAGTGATGCATTAATACAGCATAAGACTCAGTGCTTAGTAAAGAGCTGTGCAGTGTAGGTTAGTTAGAGCCGTTTTAATAGTTTAAATAGGCAGCATAATGATCATTTATACTGAAGCGATATCAAGACTTTTCTTACAACTGAACAACAATGTCAGGAACCCTTTAGCAACCTTTATCTTCAGGAGTATATACTGATATTGCTTTCAGCTGAAATGAACTTTTACAATAGCTGCTCTATACAGCTGAGAATCATGCAAAACAGGGCACATCTTAGTGGCGATTACCGCGTCTATTCATCTGGAAATCTTTTCAGGCTGAAAAATAACATCTTTTCCACTTGAAACAATAAAATGTCCAATGAAACTTAGATGGGCTCAGACTGACCATTAAATCGTATAGAAGCAGAAGTGAATTCCTGCACTTTGAAGTGTCACTCAACATATCAACGATACAACCGAGCAGCGCTGTCAGGGCCGAACAAGTCACGCTGCTCAGGAAATTCAAGTTGCTGCTGGTTCTTAACAAAAGCTCAGAGTTTTTTAGAGTATAAAGTTTAGATTTTATTCCAATTTTCAAATATTAATATTAAAAAAAGAGCTTTTTTTTTTAACCAGCATGAACACACACAAATTAACGCCATCTGTCTCGACTTTGACGCTGCATAACGGTTCTGAGCCTTCTAAGTTGTTCTATCTTGTAATCAGGGATGTGCCCAGTTTTGTTGCAGTGCTTAAAGAGTAAGAGAATCCCAATCCCAACCCGTTTTTACAGATGGTTGAATAATTCAGTCGTTGAGACGCATCCAGAGTCGTTCGGAGTGGTTTGATGTAAAACGCTTCGTTTTAGAGAAAATGATCTACTCAAATTTCTTTACAGGGGTGGTGATAGGAACCAGGCGTCACCATGTCTACATCAAACATAGAGCCATTTTATTTGCTATAATATTTACTTTTTTAAAAATATGTATAATATTTATTCATTTACTATTGTTTAGTAGGAAGCCTACACATGCCGTTTTGTAACGCTGAACAAACACAGAAAGGCGCTCGCGGATCTTAAAAACGAAAGTTGGTTTAATGAGAGAACACTCGGGAGAAAGGACAAAATCAGAATCCAAAGACAGGCAGAAAGTCAAAAAACAGAAAACACAAAAACACAAACAACCAGAGCAAAAGGGCAGGTCCAAAAGAGGAATAGAAATAGAAAAACAGGCAATGGTTCAGTTCAGTACACTAGTCATGGGTTCAGTACACTAGTCATGGGTTCAGTACACTAGCCATGGGTTCAGTACACTAGTCATGGGTTCAGTACACTAGCCATGGGTTCAGTACACTAGTCATGAGTTCAGTACACTAGTCATGGGGTCAGTACACTAGTCATGGGTTCAGTACACTAGCCATGGGTTCAGTACACTAGTCATGGGTTCAGTACACTAGCCATGGGTTCAGTACACTAACCATGGGTTCAGTACACTAGCCATGGGTTCAGTACACTAGCCATGGGTTCAGTACACTAGTCGTAGGTTCAGTACACTAGCCATGGGTTCAGTACACTAGCCATGGGATCAGTACACTAGCCATGGGTTCAGTACACTAGTCATGGGTTCAGTACACTAGCCATGGGTTCAGTACACTAGTCATGGGTTCAGTACACTAGCCATCGGGTCAGTACACTAGTCATGGGTTCAGTACACTAGCCATGGGTTCAGTACACTAGCCATGGGTTCAGTACACTAGCCATGGGTTCAGTACATTAGCCATCGGGTCAGTACACTAGCCATGGGTTCAGTACATTAGCCATCGGGTCAGTACACTAGTCATGGGTTCAGTACACTAGCCATCGAGTCAGTACAGTAGCCATGGGTTCAGTGCACTGGTTATGAAATCAGAAGAGAACCACTCAGTAAACCAGTAGAGTTGCAATACCTTGCAATAAGGAGAGCAAACCAAGATCCTTAAAGTCTGAAACGAACTCGGTTGTTTTGCATTAGTAATTAGTAATTAGACTGTGAAAGGGGCAGAGGCCTGTGATTGGTGGAAGTGGTGATGTCATGATGATCAGAATTCTGGGAAATGGAGTCCTGGAGCGTGTTAGGCGAGGGAGGAGAACCCGGAAGCGTGACACGTTTGAGCTTTTACATGTAACGATGGTAAAATCTGAATCTAAAATGAACCTAAAATTATTTTGGGGAGTATTTTACCTTGGAGTCCCTTTTATGTATCATTTCACCATGAATAGATTAAAATAAATTGATTGAAACACATTTTAGGCCAAAAATTGATCATAAAACAGTGTCTCAGACATCAGGCTGGGTAAGCCATAACTTTCTGTGAGGGAGTTTTTAAAGGCACTGAGCCATCTGGTTCCTGGGATCAGTTCTGACTCAGCATGTTTCTCTAAAATGGAGCATTTGACACCAAACCATTCTGAGTGACTCTGAGTGATTTTTTGAAAAATCAGTTCCCTTTTAAAGTCCCAGGGAATATAATAATATTTATAATGAATATTAAAGGTATTTTTATAATGCTAAAATTGAGTGTTACATAAAATATCCAGCAGAGTTTAAATAAAATAAAAAGGAGAGAAATATAATAATAATAAGATAATAATGCTTAAAAATAAAAAATCAGACTTCCATGCTAGTTGAATGTATACGCATGGATTGTTGAAGAAACAGATGAATGAACATATGGATGGATGGAGAGATGGATGAATGAGCAAGTGAACGGATGACACGCAGACAGATAAGCTAGGTTAGCTTTCGCTTGGTTGTTAGCTCGAACAAAGAGGGAACATAGTTTTGTTAAAGCTTTGTGGGCGGAGCAAACCACATCAGCGATGTAATTGGTGAGTCCTGCTTGTGTAAGCACAACCTCAGCGCTGCCCAGTGTACACTGAAAGAGTAAAATGTTGGCCAAATATTGGATGCTTAGGTCATGTATATTGTGTCCCCACAAGAACAATATTAACCTACATTAAAAAAGCACAGATTTGAATTTTGGGCTATAAAAACAAACTGATAAACTCATTAGTGCTACTACTCTTTTTCCTCAGTTCTCCTCAGAAAGTTAAAAAAACACGTTGGACTTGATGTGAAGGCTCCACTGCGTTATACAATCCTCTTTTTGGGGTCCAAAGAAATCTTTCTTGGTGGGAATTTGCCTTAATACTGGGAAAAAAATGGGATTGGTTTCCTGGACAAGGAATAGGCCTAGTCATGGGCTACACAGCATTCTGAATTTTCCAGGTTGTACCAGACTAGGCTCAATTCGTGTTTGGAAAACTCACCCTTAGTGTTTTAACCCCTTGAGAGGTCAGGCCACTGGTTGACCCAAAACTTTACTACACACTTCTATAACCTCAGAAAGCTCAGCCAACATTGAAGTCACTGTAGTTACTGAATAATAAGCCTTAGTATGTAAACAGCTTGAGATTTTAAAGGGTTAACTTAAAGTCACATGGAACACACACATCTTCTACGCTGCTTCTCCTTCTGGGTCGTGGGGGTGCTGGAGCCAATCCCAGCTGTCACTGGCCGGGTGGCAGGACACACCCCGGACAGATCGCCTGTCCATTGCAGGGCAGACAGACACATTCACTCACACCCAGGGGTGATTTATCATGTCCAATTGGCCTGACTGTATGTCTTTGGACTGTGGGAGTAAACCAGAAAACCCGGAGGAAACCCACTCAGAAAGGACCCTGGTTATCCGGCCGGGGAATCGAACCCAGGCCCTTCTTGCTGTGAGACGACAGCGCTACCCGCCATGCCACTGTGCCACCACATGGAATATAGAGAAAAATATTTTAAAATGGTCATATGCTATTAAACCTGGCCCTTATATTAACCATCCAGCTTAAATGGAAAATATTACAGTTGTATATGAAAAAATACAGCCACAAAACACACTAATCAGGCCTATCTGAGAACTGTGGGGGTGTGGCTAGTATATGCTTTGACTGACAGCTCTTGATTGGGAGTAACTGGACAGAAATGTTGTGGATGAACAGATGTGCTGGGCACATGGATGAACAAACAAACGAAGTAAAACAAAACAAAACATGTGATGGAACTGACGTGCAGATGGATGAATGGATGAACAAATGAATGGATGCAATAATGTGTGAATGAAGAAATGGTCAAATTTTCAATGTTTATCTACACAAAAAAAAATAATAATAAAAAAAAAAATATATATATGGCATCATAAACATTAAGCATATATTTTACATAAAGGTTATTTAAAAAAACATAAAAATATACTTATTTATATTCATTAGAAACAACCCAATCTGGATAAATCCAAAACTGATTGAATTGAATTGTTTAAGACCGGGTTAGGAGGTACAATAGCAACAGGAAACGCATCATCAGCCAGGAAACTGCTGAAACGGCTCTTTGTATTTTTTCTCCTGCCGTCCTTTGATATTCAGTACAACTGCAATGAAACAGTGATGCCCATTAACTTAATCTGTGTTTAATGTTTTTGACCAAATATTAATGATTCATTTCGCTTATTTTTGAGAGAAACTCTAGACAAATGAACTGCGAACTAGCTAGCTAGCATCGTTGCTAGGTCTGCTGCCATGGTAACGGGTACAAAAGGTAGATTATATAAACGATGGCAGTGATTTACTGTGAAGCTGCATTTAAAGTTGTAATCCATTAATATCCAAATTAACAGGTCATGGTTTCTGTAACTGTAGGTGACCGACACGTTAGCACGGCGTGAAGTGGCTGATAGCGGTAGCTGGCTAACTGGCGTGATGGTCAGCACGAGAGCCGCACCTCAACTGTGCTGTGAACACAGAAGGTGCTATTAACTCTTTATAAATACAGAAATGTTATGTAAAAGAATTGCATGAATCCTACACGCCCCTTTTATTTAAATCTGATTTAATTCATTCAGGTTTATTGAACATGATGGAGAAACAAACTATAATAATAATAATAATAATAATAATAATAATAGTAATAATATCATTTTTTATGTTTGATTTATGTATTTAAATTGAATGGAAAAATTCAATGTAATTTAAATACATAAGTTTCAACTTTTGGCTTTCATTTTTTAAAATAAATAGAATAAATAAAAAATAAATAAATAAAACAATGAACGAATGGGCGACAGGCAGATACAGACAGCTGGTCTAGCTTGCTAGCTCTTGGTTATGCTGGTTGGGGGGATGCTTACGGAAACATTGCCCAAGAGTAGGACCACCCAATTTACACTGAGAAGTGAGAAATGTGGTGAAATACATGGGTCATTTATCGGTCACTGAAAAACTATTCAAAGACTACATGTTTACTGCTTGCCTGCAAAGACAAGATGAACCTAATTAGAAAGAAAATTCTCTTAAAAAATGTAAATAACCAGACTGGCTGAAAATCTCTTGTAATAATAATTTAATCACTAATTAATTCTATCCATCCATCCATCCATTGGTTGTTACAGGAAAGCACATGTTGGATATCTTCATATAAATAAATAAGTATGAATAAATTGTTATGATAAACAGGGCAGCACAGTGGGTGGTGCTGTCGCCTCACAGCGAGGAGGGCCTGGGTTCGATTCCCTGGCCGGGTGACCGGGGTCCTCTCTGTGTGGAGTTTGCATGTTCTCCCCGTGTCTGCGTGGGGTTCCTCCGGGTTCTCCGGTTTCCTCCCACAGTCCAAAGACATGCAGTCAGGCCAATTGGACGTGCTAAACTGCCCCTGGGTGTGAGTGACTGTCTGTGTCTGTCTGTCTGCCCTGCGATGGACTGGCGACCTGTCCAGGGTGTATCCTGCTTATCGTGACCCTGAGGGCGAAGCGGCTTAGAAAGTGGATGGATGGATGGATATTATGATAAACAGCACCAAATAAGTCTCAGCGTTATGTCTGAGACATTGTTTTATGATCAAATTTTGGCCTAAAATATATTTTAATCCATTTATTTTAATCTATTCATGGTGAAATGATACCTAAAGGGCATTCTAAGATAAAATAGTCCCCAAATAAAATGTTACTGCTTAATGAAATACTAATAGTCAGTTAATTACGAGCTTCTGGAAGAGAAGGCTTAATAAGAGCATTACGGGGTTTTTGAACAGCCCCTTAACACCTTCACGTGTTTTGAAAAGGTTTTTCACACTTGTACATTTAATGTTTTATGCAGCTAAGTACGGTTCTCCTGAGGGATTCCTCCAAACAGGGCTTTCTCCTTTGGCACCATTACTTTTAAGAGCATCTACAAGACTTTATCCAGATCTAAGAAGAATGTTAGATGTGGCACTCAGGGAATATTTGTCCTGTCAGTTGCACTGTACAAGAAATATGTGTATCTCCAAACTAGTAAAGGAGGGAGAAACATCAGTAAGTTTTGATGTAAAGGGCAGCTGTTGTGTTCAAATGGTGTGTATATATATATATATATATATATATGTACATACACACACATTGGGACAAAACCACGTATCTCCATTTTTTCCTTTTACATTGTGCGTAAATTTTGTGATGAATGAACTAAAGCAAATGGCCCAAAATGATGTGGCAAAACATCTGGTTCCATTGACTTACATTAAGAGTAAAGTGCTTTGTTCTGTAAAGTTACCATCCTTTGAAGTTTTGTTCCGACACGGTTTTAGACACGGCATGAATGCTGAAGCTGTCAGTGACTCTAAACTGACTAGCAATGCTGAACTGCCTCAACGCTGTACAGTCTGTACAGTAACAATGTTCTGGCATCATTCACATCCAGAAAGCCACACATTTCAAAAGAAATGAAATGACTGATATTTACATTAAGTTCTCAGACTATGAATTCTGACCTGGGATCAGTTCATGCCTTTTACAAAGTACTCTAGAGGCCTGTATCGACTGATGGGACCTGACTTTAGATTCATATTTCAATTCATTTTTGATAAACATGGGCCAGCGTTTGTCCGTAGATCATCAAACTATTTTATTTAGCATTAAATTCCTGAAACACCAAAGAAAACATCAAAATATGTTTGAATGTTTTGTTTAGAACAGTTAAACCTATATTGCTTTATAGATTTAGTATTATCATTGTGTATCGCTGCTGTCGGAAGAAAACCTTTATAACTTTACAGGAGGAGGATAAAACCTACTTTACTTTTAATGGAAGTCAATGGAACCGGACGTCATTCCAAGTCATTTTGGGTCGTTTCTTTTGGTCCATTTGTCATGAAACTTACACACAATGTAAAGGACAACAGGTATTTTCAAATTATGATATGAGGTCTTTGAAAGAGTGAAGAATTATCGCAGGTGATTCCAAACTTTGGAAACTTTTTGGAAAGTCGAATGCAACAGTTTTAAAACTGGACCGACAGACTGGACGTCTGGTTCCTATCACCACCACTGTAAGCAATTCTCTAGAAATTCTCTGTAAGCTTCTCTAGAACAGAGCGTGTGATACTAAACCACTCTGAATGACATTATTTAGGTCTTAACCATTTAATTATGTAGGTGCAATGAAAATGTGTGGAATTTTAAGTGTAAGTCCAGCAGTAAAGTACAACTAATGAACTATTATGCTGTGTTGTGTTTGCACTGTGGCAGGGCAGCAACGTTAATAGGTCAATAGAGAAACAATGAAGCCCAAGTGCTTTAACTCTTCTCCACCGCTGGAAGAATTATAGGTCATCCTCATTCTGGAAGGTGCTGTGTTGTGGATGTAATGCAGCACTGTGACCAGAGGTGGCGCTTTACTCACATTGAATGCAGTTCAGTCCAGCACCTGCGGGAGTGAAGGTCGTGCAGACCATTACAACTGGACAAACATTCAGCTGGCAGTGAAAAGAGGTTCTGTCATCCAATCAAATCACACACCCAAGGTTCCCTCACCTGCTGTAGCACTTTGCTGGTTTATTGTACATTAATACAGTATCACAGTGAGAGATGAGGACTGTTAATGTCCCGAGGTTTCCTTTAACTATACACTTAAAGAAGACGGTTCTTTAAGGGTTCTCCAGGAGAGCAGGTGGTCCTGTATAAAACAGTGGCTTTAATATAGAACCATCTCATGCTTAAATGGTTCTGTGCATGGTGGATTGGTTGTTCTGGTTGATGGAGAATGTTTTTTATATGCAGTTCTACACAGAATCTTTTTGGAAATAGTTCTATATAGCACCAAAATAGGGTTCTGCTATTAGTGCGATGTCAAGCTTGAAACTATAGCAGAACCCTTTCTGGTGCTATATAGAACCATGTTCAAAAATGTTCTATATGGAACCATGGGCACCACATACTCCATCAAACTGAGGAACCATTTAAGCATGAAACTGTGCAAGAACCCTTTTTGGTGCTGTATAGAACCATTTTATTATGCAAAGAACCATTTAAGCATGAAACGTTTCTATATATATATACTATATATATATATATATATATATATATATATATATATATATATACTCCTAAAAATATGGTTCCAAGAGGGTTCTTTAGCAAAAAAAAGAAATACATATATATATATGGAACAATGAACACTCAAAGAACCCCTTGCATGATTAAAGGGTTCTTTGCATGGTGAAAGAATTCTTCGGATTGATGGAGAACACGTTGTGTATGGTTCTATTTTTACAATGGTTCTATGTAGCATCATAAAAGGTTCTGCTTTTGTTATGATGTCAGGCTTCAAGGGTTCTTTATTAAGGAAATGTTTCTATATATAACCAGGAACACCAGCATGACTCTTCAGCTGGAGAATGTGCTATAGATGATTCTTCACAGAACCTTTTTGAAAAGGGTTCTATATAGCACCTAAAAGGGCTCTGCTATTGTTACAATACCAAGTTTGAAACTATAGAAAAAATTTAGTGCTAGATAGAACCATTTTCAAAAAAGGTTCTACATAGAACCTTAAACACCATATTCTCCATTAGTCTAAAGAACCATTCCACCCTGTAAGGAACCATTAAAGCATGAAATGGTCCCATATATACTCTTAAAAGATGGTTATTCAAAGGTTCTTTATTAAGGAAATGGTTCTATATAGAACCATGATCACTCACAGAACTCTTCAGTTGGAGAATGTGCTATAGATGGTTCTATATAGAACCTTTTTATATAGCACCTAAAAGGGTTCTGCTATTTTTATGATGTCAAGCTTGAAACTATAGAAGAACCTTTTTAGTGCTAGATAGAACCATTTTCAAAAAGGTTCTACATAGAACACATTCTCTAGCAATCTAAAGAACCATTTCACCTCGCAAAGAACCATTTATGCATGAAATGGTTCTAAATATAGTCTTAAAAAGATGGTTATTCAAGGCTTCGTTATTAAGGAAATGGTTCTATATCGAACCATGAACACTCACAGAACTCTTCAGTTCTATATAGAACCTTTTTAAAGCATTCTATATAGCACCAAATGGGTTCTGCTATTGTTATGATGTCAAGCTTGAAACTATAGAAGAACCTTTTTCAAAAAAGAACCACATACGAAACATTCTCCATCAACGCGTGGAACCATTTCACCTGGCAAAGAACCATTTCAGCGTGAAAAGGTTCTATAAATACTCTTGGTTCCATGAGGGTTCTTTAGCACAAAAATAGATATATTTCTGTATGGAACCATGAACACTCACATGCTAGGTAGAACCATTTTCAAGAAGGTTCTACATAGAACCTTGAACAACACATTCTTAGTCAGTCTAGAGAACTATTTCGCCCCGTAAACAGCCGTTAAGGCATGAGATGGTCCTACACGGAATTCATGGTTCTAAACAGAACTAAAGAACCCTGGAAGAACCGTCTTGTCGAAGTGTGGAGGTGTTTGTAGTCCAGTCTTTCAGTCTTTGTGTGTGAATACCTAAGGAAACGAACTATGAGCCGAACCTAAAGGCTGTTCTACTGTGTTCTGCTGGTTTCAAGGCGGCCGTGCTGGAACCTGTGGAGTCCAGGAGTGGAGCTGTCCACGTCTCTGGTGCTGAAACCCGGCGACCTGACAGCCTTAACCCGACAATTAAGAGATATTTCCGTTTGATTAGACGCCAGAAATATCCTTTAATTGTAAAGCGAAGGGCGTCATTCCTTAATCCCGCTCTAGGAATCCGCTCTGTGGCGGCTGGAAGTTTCAGACGTGTGGAATAACCGCTGAAGCCCGGCGTCCGGGACCGAAGCGCTGCTCGCCTCGGCGGCGCGCCTCGTTACTGGTGCTGCGTCTTAGATCCTTAAATGTCCAGTCACGACCAGCCGGTTGGTTTCCGAGCGCGCTTCCTTCCTGACCCAGTCGCTGTCCATTTCCAGCGGAATCACGGAGGCTAATCCAGCCGTACGTAGGGCGCTCCTTCCCCTCGTGTCCACTTGTAAGAGTGCACGAGCCGTTTCACGCGCTGGAACTTTTATTTTTGCCCATTTCTCGGACAAAATCCACGATGAGGGGGGGCTCGCCCGCACTCAGGGGGGGGCTCGCCCACACTGAGGGGGTTCCCTTAACGCCTCGAGGTGCTTTGGAGTTCGCAGGGCGTCCGTTCTTCCTGCCCGGCTTGGATGTTCCACCCTTCGTCCCCTCTCGGTTCCACCAAACCGAGGTGCTGCCTCCCCATCGCACTGTAGAAGAGAACCCCCCCCAAAACACCCACCCAAAACCCATCCTGTTGCGCCTGCATGTGTTGTAGTAGAGAGAGTGAGAGAGAGAGAGAGAGAGAGAGAGAGAGAGAGAGAGGAGAGAGAGAGAGAGAGAGGAGAGAGAGACAGAGAGACAGAGAGAGAGAGAGAGGGAGAGATAGAGAGGAGAGAGAGAGAGAGAGAGAGAGAGAGAGAGAGGAGAGAGAGAGAGAGAGAGAGAGAGAGAGGGAGGGATAGAGAGGAGAGAGAGAGAGAGAGAGAGAGAGAGAGAGGAGAGAGAGAGAGAGAGAGAGAGAGGGAGGGATAGAGAGGAGAGAGAGAGAGAGAGGAGAGAGAGAGAGAGAGAGTAGAGAGAGAGAGAGAGAGAGAGAGAGAGAGAGGAGAGAGAGAGAGACAGAGAGAGAGATAGAGAGGAGAGAGAGAGAGAGAGAAGGAGGGATGGGGGAGGAGGGGGTCCCCTCTTTGCTCCGCAGTTTGCTGTATCCAAGCCACACTGAACACTGAGAGAGAGAGAGAGAGTGAGAGAGAGAGAGAGAGAGAGAGAGAGAGAGAGAGAGAGAGAGAGAGAGGTGGAGAGCGCGTGCGGGAAGGCACTCGCCGCTTGCTTGCTTCTGACCACTCCATCCCTCCTTTATTAAAAAAAAAAAAGCACCCTCCTCCGTCCTCGAGCGGGTCTAGGAGCTGTCTAGGAGCTACAGCCACAGCCGGAAGCGCGCGCGCTCCTCCGCCCGTGCAGCCTCTCTCGGAAACTGGATCTCCAGCCCGTCGCGGACGCGTGGATGCGAGCCGACACCGGGGCAAGACGCGGAGATGGAGTTGCTCGTGATCAGCCTCTCCCTGTGGCTCCTGCAGTGGCACACGGCGCGGGCGGACTCCATCATCCACATCGGTAAGGACTCGCGGGGAACGCGGCGAGCGCGGACGGTCCCGCCGGCTGACCGCGCGGACGGCGATGGGCCGGCGGAGTGAAGAGATGAGGCGATCGGGCTTTTCAGAGGCGCTGCAGGAGCGGCGCTCGGCGGTGGTTGGTGCGGTTTGGCGGAGGGAAAGTTGCTTGTCTGTTTGTTTGTTTGTTTGTTTTCATCTTTATTTTCCAAGTTTGCTTCTTTTATTGTTATCCCCCCATTATTTATTTATTTATTTATCTATCTATTTATCTGTTTATCTACTAGGGGCTCGTGCAGTTATTTACTTGTTTATTTTCCCATTTATTTTGTTTTGATTTGGTTATTTATCTTTATTATTTTCTCGGATTTTGTTTCGCACGCATTTTGAAAGGGTCTTGAATGGCTATTCGCTTATTTATTCAATTATTTTGTTTGTTTATTTGTTTATTCAGGTGTAAAACTGGGGGGCTCGAGTAGTTTATTATTATTATTATTATTTATTTATTTCAATTTAGCTGTGTGTTTATTGTGTGGGTTCGTGGTGCACAGCTGCGCAAATGCAACCGGCGTATTCCTGTGAAAAAAAAAAGCGGTTCAATGAGCGTCCTAATACTTCTGAACGTGCTTCTACTTAGCGCGTATACTGACTGATTGCGACTGGTGGGCTGCGTGTGCGTTGCGGGGTTAACTCCGGAGTCCCCCCCACCCCCCCACCCCCAGCCCTGAGCCCTAACTTTCCCCTGAACGTGACTGAAATGTTAAAACGCCGGAACGCGCGGAAAAAACGCTTGGCTGCTGTTTCCGTCTCCTCTCTGAATGGAGACGCGGCCAAGGTGGCATTACCTCACCGCCTCATCAGCGCTCCGCTCCAGCTGTGATGCAAGCTGGAGCGCGGTGCGGTGAATCGAGAACGGCTTCGGCTTGGCGCTCAGCTGAGGGCGGCTCTGACTCGGTTGTGGGGGTGGGGGGAGATGGGGGGAGGTCTCTTGAATGCTGGAGAGTCTCAGTCACTGTCATGGTTAGGATGAACCTGATTAGCCTTTATAATCCTAAACCGCAGGTCTGATCGATTTCTGACGCACATTTTAGGGTCAGACCTCAGAATATTCTCTGAGGTTGGGTTGTTTGGATGTAACTAAAAGCAGGCGCCCATTCTCTGATTGGTGTTTGTTGGGGCAGTGACACCACCCAACCTATCATATCATATAGTTTTACACAGGTGTGACACTTATGTATTTGCATAAATTGATATACATTCCATGGACACTTTCAAATGAGTTGGCTTATATTTCTTATATACACTGTATTTCCAAAAGTATTCATTCACGCATTCAAACCACTGAATTCAGGAGTTCCAGTCACTTCCATGTCCACAGGTGTATAAAGCCGAGCCCCTAGGCCTGCAGACTGCTTCTACAGACATTAGTGAAAGAATGGGTCGCTCTCAGGAGCTCAGTGAATTCCAGCGTGGTGCCGTGATCGGACGCCACCTGTGCAGCAAGTCCAGTCGTGAAATTTCCTCACTACTAAATATTCCACAGTCCACTGTCAGTGGGATTATAACAAAGTGGAAGCGATTGGGAACGACAGCAGCTCAGCCACGAAGTGGTCGGCCACGTAAAATGACAGAGCGGTCAGCGGATGCTGAGGGGCATAGTGCGCAGAGGTCACCGACTTTCTGCAGAGTCCATCACTACAGACCTCCAAACTTCATGTGGCCTTCAGATCAGCTCAAGAACAGCGTAGAGAGCTTCATGGAATGGGTTTCCATGGCCGAGCAGCTGCATCCAAGCCTTACATCACCAAGCGCAGTGCAAAGCGTGGAATGCAGTGGAGTAAAGCGCCGCCACTGGACTCTAGAGCGGTGGAGACGAGTTCTCTGGAGTGACCAGTCACGCTACTCCGTCTGGAAATCTGATGGTCGAGTCTGGGTTTGGCGGTTGCCAGGAGACGGTACTTGTCTGACTGCATTGTGCCGAGTGTAAAGTTTGGTGGAGGGGGGATCATGGTGTGGGGGTGTTTTTCAGGAGTTGGGCTCGGCCCCTTAGTTCCAGTGAAAGGAACTCTTAAAGCTTCAGCACCAAGAGATTTTGGACAATTTCACGCTCCCAACTTTGTGGGAACAGTTTGGGGACGGCCCCTTCCTGTTCCAGCATGACTGCACACCAGTGCACAAAGCAGGTCCATAAAAACATGGATGAGCCAGTTTGGTGTGGAAGAACTTGAGCCAGGCCTTCTCGTCCAACATCAGTGTCTGACCTCACAAATGAGCTTCTGGAAGAACGGTCAGAAATTCCCATAAACACTCCTCACCCTTGTGGAAAGCCTTCCCAGAAGAGCTGAAGGTGTTATAGCTGCAAAGGGTGGGCCGACATCATATTAAACCCTATGGATTAAGAATGGGATGCCACTTAAATTTATATGTGTGTGAAGCCAGACGAGCGAATACTTTTGGAAATTTCTCATACAGTATATATTAGATTTCCACATATGTAGGTTTATTAGCTGTTTATTGCTAAAACAGCAGGTCTAACCACAACTTAACTTAAAAATAGTTTGAAATATTAATCATATTGGTCATAATCATAAACAAAAAAACCCCAAAGCTGTGTAAATTGTACACTATTATTCTGTTCAGAGTTTTATGATATGCACAATGGCTGATTTAATCTGGTCTTAGACACTGTCAATGTTATCCAGCTATCTAGAACTATACCATCCACACATGGTCAGGCTTTATGGCTTAGCCACCAATCCTCTTCAAAATAGTTTAAAATACTGGTCATAAACACAAAATGAGCAATAACAGATGACCCCAAACTTCTATCAATTACTAATAACATTGCTATTCACTTATCTAGCGTTATACTGTCCACACGTGGTCAGACTTTATGGCTCGCATTAATCAAAGCCACTTCTTCGCTTTGAAATAGCTTAAAGTTCTGGTCATAAACAGCCAATAAACACAAGCGCATGACCTCAAAACTTTGTAAATACTTATAAATATTGTTATTCAGATATCTGGCACTATATTTACCAATCTAACATTATGCCATCCACATGTGGACAGGCTTATGGCTTGGCTGAGCCACTTGTTATCATAAAAATAGATTAAAATGCTATTATTAAGCACATTAAGCACAAAAACACACGACTTCACTACTTAATCGTTGTTGTTAGTCTGTAGTCTAGCAGTATATGATCGTCGCATGGTCAGACTTTATGGCTTCGCCGCCAATCATCTTCAAAATAGTTTCAAATACCGGCCATAAACAATAACAGATGATTAATATTATGGTATTGGCAAATATTGATTATATTCGTCTATCTGGCACCAAACATGATCAGACTTTAGGACATAATGCAGGTCTTAGCCACTTTTCACAGACATACAGCACTGTGTGAAAGTCTGAGGCTCCCAAGACACATGTTCTAAATCTATTTATTTGTGTAGTTTGTAGTAGACCCGAGAAATTACTTTTTATTGTTTTTCTGTTTATTTGAATTATGAATACGACTTTATTCTGATGTATATTGTGATAAACTCACTGCTGAGGGAAACTGGTTAAACATTTGCTTAGACGCCTAAAACCTAAGGCACAGTGCTGTAGCTTAACAAAACTATCCATAAACACACAATAAGCACAAAATCCTAATAAACACTGGTTAAACATCCAGTATTCGCTGTGCAGTGTGTAGGAAGGCCCAAGTGTTCAGCCTATATGGCTTAGCTCTGTGTATCATCCAACTAATCTGTTTTGAGAACGGCATTGTGGTCTTTAAACGCATTGGAATGGATGCCTTGCTCTCTATCTGACTTCCCGTTGAGCGAAGAGGCGGATGACTGACCCGGCTTGCTGATTAGCTCGTATATATCGAGCTTGTGCTGGTGTACCTGCATTAGAATCCATATGGAAATTTGCTTAATGGCTTCTGTCACCTAATGAGGACTGGCTTAATGTCTCACTAGGTTACAATTAGAGACCATCACCAGCCAGGAGCAGGACGCTACCGGTGGATTTCCATTGCCATCTGACTGGAATGACGAACTAATTTAGATGCTTAGGGAAAAAACAAGCCTTCATTTAGCGTTAGCTCTCACTTATCTCGGACAGGGAGCGGTGTGGTCTGCTTTATTGCTGGGAGTGCTGACCCTGACACTCTTTTTATTAAGGGCCTAGGCTTAAATTTAGAGCTGTGGCTTGTATCGGCTGTTATTTAGGGTTTTGATTGATGGATTCATTTTGTCAGTAGCCACATGGAGCATCCATGGCATTTGCACTGCAGGACATTGATTGTGGTTCCTAAAAAGAATGTAGGTGATGGATGTCATCCAGCGCAAGTAGATCAGGCAAGGTGTCGTTTTCGAGTGTGATTGTTTTTGTGAAAAATAACCATACGTTCTCTGCTCGTTTTAAAAAAGTGCCTGTATCCGTGGCCTGGGGTCTCGTTTTCACTCATCGCAATGCTCACATTACTGCGCATACACGGGTCAGGCCTAACGTTCTGACCACCTCCGTGTTTCTAAGCTCACTGCCCACTTTATCAGCTCCACTTACTGTATAGCTGCACTCTGTAGTTCTACAGTTACAGACTGTAGTCCATCTGTTTCTCTGATATTCTGTTACCCTGTTCTTGGTCTTGACTTGGACTCAACTACTACACCTTGTTGGTCTTGACTCTGACTCCATGTGTCCAGGTGTCCTTTCACTCCACTACATTTCAAAGTCTAATATCCGACTTTTTCCTTCTACATTTTGAGAAATCTGTGGTTCCTTTTGGTTTCTGTGTGTATAAAAACGTAACATGTCAAAACGAAAGAAGCGCAAAGCCAGAGCACCAATCAGGGCCCAGCGGTCACTTTGTTTAGAGCTGGTTTTGACCTGTTGGTCATACCGACCCAGTGCAGCACGCGGTTCAACGTCAGCGCAGCAGCGTAAAACTTTGGGAGAGTCTGTTCAACATAAATGATGAACTAACCTAACTTTGTGTAAATAGAGCTCAATATAGAAATATGTCCACATATGCAGTCGAGACTGACGCGGCTTTTTTCTGAATTTCTACAAACACCATTTCATTTTATAGTAAATGAGTTTGGGCTGGTTTATGTTTATGAACAGACGCCTACAGATCAACATAGTAAAGGAGCTCATCTGTGATCCTGAGTTTAAAGCCAGTTTTTATTCAACTTAAACTTGGAACTAAGTTGTAAATAAATCTGAAACTGAAACTTTGCTTGTGTGTAAAAAGTGATTTCAGAGCCACTCGGTTCTCCCTGATGGAAACTGTTTACCTTCAGTGTTTTGTGCTTCTGATCATTTTAATAGACGTCAGCGTCACTAATTAATGACGTTCTATTAAAAGACTGGTTTACCAAGAGAGACGCTGGAGGACTTTCACCTGAAATGAGTTCATGAAGCCAGTCTGGTTATAAAAATGATAACAGGACATCAGAGCCAGAATTACTCTTTTAGTACTTTTACTTTATACTTAAGTACATTTGAAGGGAAATACTTTAGTACTTTTACTCAAGTGGAGGTCTAAAGGGAGGAACTTCTACTTCTACTGGAGTGATATTTCACCTTGGGTGTCTCTACTTTAACTCAGGGACATGGTGTGTGTACTTCGTCCACCGCTGATAAACTGTATTTTGTGGTAAACCTGGATGTTCATGGTTAAGCCAGCATGCTCAGTCTGTTGAAGAACAATATGAACTTATACACTGGGCGAAACGTTGTTTGCCTGTTTTCTGTCTTTTGCACTCGACACAGAAGATTGTCCTGCAGGACTACAACCCACTGAGCATCCATAAACTGTGAAAAGCCCTTAACAAATTAGAGGCGTGCATAGAATAAAGATGAAGTTGGGGCCCTGTGCTGACTACGGCACTGTCCATGGTGCTGAATCACATTATAAACATGCTGGTGGGTCATGGAGAGGCGAGATTTCTGCATCGACTAGCCAAGTAGCTCTGTGTCACTCCTTCAGACTCATCAGGTGACCTCATGAGGTCAGTAAGCTGTGTTAGACCAGAGAAAGCATGACTGTTCCTGTCCTCAGGATCTCCTTGGTAGGAAGGGAGAACCTTTGAGCCAGTCAAAGTAGAACTGTTATTTCAGTTACCTTGTACAGTTCCAGACTGTAGTCCATCTGTTTCACTGATACTCTGTTACCCTGTTCTTCAGTGGTCAGGACCCCCATGGACCCTCACAGAGCAGGTACTGTTTGGGTGGTGGATCATTCTCAGCACTGCAGTAACACTGACGTGGTGGTGGTGTGTTATGCTGGTCCTAGTGGATCAGACACAGCAGTGCCGCTGGAGTTTATAAACACCTCAGTGTCGCTGCTGGACTGATAACCAAAGACATCCAGCCAGCAGCGTCCTGTGACCACTGATGAAGGACTAGAGGATGACCAACACAAACTGTGCAGCAGCAGATGAGCTGTCGTCTCTGTCTTTACATCTACAAGGTGGACTGACAAGGTAGGAGTGTCTAATAGAGTGGACAGTGAGTGGACACAGTGTTTATAAACTCCAGCAGCACTGCTGTGTCTGATCCACTCAGACCAGCACAACACACACTAACACACCACCACCACATCATTGTTACTGCGGTGCTGAGAATGACCCACCACCCAAACAGTACCTGCTCTGTGAGGGTCCATGGGGGTCCTGACCACTGAAGAACAGGGTAACAGAGTATCAGAGAAACAGATGGACTACAGTCTGTAACTGTAGAACTACAGAGTGCAGCTATACGGTCAGTGGAGCTGATAAAGTGGACAGTGAGTGTAGAACGGAGGAGGTGGTCATATTTTCAGGCCTGATTGTTCCTTCATTTTGGTTCGGATGGTTCTGAGACGACGCCAGCGCTTTTGGCAAACTGCTCATGTGCTCTGCAAAGTGTATAATAGCCATAAATGGGATGGCGCATTGAATAATTTGACCTGCATGCAGTTGAGGGAAAATAAGTGTCAGTTGTTTTATTGGGTATTGATTTTCTTCGCTCTCGGTCCAACAGGTGCCATTTTTGAGCAGAACGCGATCCGGGATGATGAAGTGTTTCAGCTGGCCGTTTCGGACCTGAGTTTGAACGACGACATCCTGCAGAGCGAGAGGATCACCTATTCTATCAAACTGATTGAGCCCAACAACCCCTTCCAGGCAGTGCAGGAAGGTAAGCCATTGATCTCCTTGATCAATTAGCTGTACCGCTTTACTTTATCATTTTTGGCTGAACGGTTATTAAACCTCGAGCTGCTTTCCGTAAGGTGCTGGTGTCAGTTTTGTGGTCATGTTCTAGGGTCATTTGAAGCGGTTGCTGTGGTTTTCTCTGGGGTACAGCTGAATACAGCTTCTTTCGTGCTGGGTAAAATCATTGCTGTCGACAGTCTCCTCTCTTTCTCGCTCTCTCTTTCTCGCTCTCTCGCTCTTTCTCTCACTTTCACGTGCTCAGAATGCTCTCTCCGAGGAATAAGAGTGTGTGTTCGGTGAAGATAAAGCTCGGTGGAAGCGTTGAGTCATTCGGTCATGCTGGTCCCTCTCGTCTTGTGTGGAGCGTTTCAGTGATGTTCCTCTTTGGTGCCTCTCCACCTGCTGTGCAGCCACAGCTTCCATCCATGTTTTCTTATTCAAATGGAAGGCAGATAGTGCTGGCAGTAAAATTGAAATTTCCCTATGCTAATCACAGACATGTCTCCCATTGTTACAGCAAATGGCTAAATTCTACACCTTGTGGAAGTTCACGGCATGTGTTCATACTCTTCCAGGACCTGGTTGGTGCTTGTTTATCAGAGATGTGGCATCGGAGTTGCTGGTTTACTAGATAAACCAATATTGTAGCCACTTGTTGGCCATTTTATCAGAAACGCCTGCCATATAGAGTGCTATGTAGAAGTCAGAGACCACCCTTCATTTGTTTAATTTCCATTCCTAATGGCATAATGGAAACATAATCCACTTGCATAAGGAAGGGAAAAGTTAAAGGGATATAAATGAAAACAGGAGTTTCCAAAAAGTTTAAAAATGGCTAATAGTTTATAAAATGGGACTCCTGACCACTTTTTTTTCTTCCATTGCTTCATTTTTCCACTACTTTGTTCTTAATTGACTGGAAATTAGATAATGGAAACGTGGTCTCTGACTTTTGCACAGCTTCTGACCGCAGGACCACGGCTGGCTGGACTTTTTTTGGTGGGTGGACAGCTTTTAACACTGAGATGTTAAAAAATCCTAACGTGCAACCTATATGGCATAGGGGTGTTTCTGATAAAGTGGCCATTGAGTGTTGGAGCACGGTGGGCGTTGCTAATCAAATGTCAAGCTAGTGTACAAACTGAGTGTATTAACACAGAGAGACAGTCGTTTGAAATTAAAGCCTCATATCCAACATTTTTATTTGTTTTTCTAAGGTCAACTCATGACATTTGTGTGGATTTATGTGTCAAAAATAGCAGCTTTAAATGTCTTTATCCCAAAGACATGAACTGGATCTATCTATCTATCTATCTATCTATCTATCTATCTATCTATCTATCTATCTATCTATCTATCTATCTATCTATCTATCTATCTATCTATCTATCTATCTATCTATCTATCTATCTATCGCTGCTGTTGGAATAAAACCTTGTCATGTTCCAGTTTTTTGCATAATCTGAAAATCCCTGTGAATCTTTATATTGTGTACAAATTTCATGATGAATGGACCAAAACAAACGGCCCAAAATGACTTGGAAAAAATTCTGGTTCCATCGATTTACATTAAAAGTAAAGTAGGTTTTTTTCCTTCTCCTGTAAAGTTATAATTTGGAGAAATTATTGGAAGAAAACATCATATCTCCAAAATGGTAACTATACAGGAGAAGGAAAAAACCTATTTTACTTTTAACGTAAGTCAATGGAACCGGACGTCTTTCCGAGTCATTTTGGGTTGTTTTATTTTGGTCCATTCATCATGAAATTTACCCAGTATTTAAAGGACAACAGGCGTTTTCAGATTATGTCAAAAACTGAAAAACGACAAAAATGGAGATACAAGGTTTCCTTCCGGCAGTGATGATATATGTATATGTGTGTGTGTGTGTGTGTGTGTGTGTGTGTGTGTATTTAAACATATATCTGTGCTTCCTATTCAACAGAAGCCAGTGAAGGTGAGAATAGACCTGCATTCTACATCCACTGCTCCTCTTTTTCAAATGTCAGTGAAAAACATCCAGAGAATAAAAAAAAAAGGTCAACAAAACATAAAGAGACATAAAGTGCAGAGAGGATAGTAAAAAAGCCCTGTGAGGCATTTAAAGGGACCACACCTTGGGATGCATTCAACCATGAAAGGGCAGGGAATTATAGCAAAAGTGCTGATGGATGGGGCAGAACAAGGATCTAAGCATGGGAATGATAATAATGGCTGGAAGGGGGGAGGAAGGGGCGGGGGGGGGGGGCAGGGGCAACAGATAAAAAATAACAAACAAATAACAAACAAGCCGAGCGCAAAGAAACCAACGATATACACAGTGATGAAATATCGCTGGGGCTGGGGTACTGCAGAGGTTGACACAGCGAAGATTTCTCCCCATGTTTCTGAAGGAGCTGGGCTGCTGTTGACTGATTGCGGACCAGTAGTCAAAGGCCCTGCGTGAGTCACTGGAGAATTGCATGGAAGGATGGTGGGTTGGTTGTTTTTGGGGAAAAATACACAGAAAACTATGGAAAGGGTTGAGAAAATAAACAAATAAACTTCAGCTTAACCCTCCAAATAAAAATGAACGTAACCCTCTACTGCACGGTGTTGCCATGGCAACAATTACTTTATCTTAATTTCACTAAAAAGCAGTGCTATAAAATCCTATTTAATTGCGGAAAAGGGGTCTTTTACTTCGAAAGGATAAATACTTCATGACATCACATGACCAGGAATTTTTATTATGATGTTATTACCATACATTCCAAATGCCCATTAATATTGTATTAGTCTCCAATATTTGTAAATATTGAGTCAAAAGAATTCAGTTGGATTTGTTTGTTCTTGTGTTCAATAAAAGGACTAAAGGACGTTTTTAGAGAAAAAAAATTATATAATTTATACTTGTTTCTAGATTTTATGGTGCTATGGTACGAATTGGCAACATTTTATCAAGTAACTCACTATATTTTTAGAATTATTATTATTATTTTTTTAAAATTTCAATTATTTATAATTTCAAATAACAAAAACACATCAAAACATTTGATCATGTTTAAGTAATAATTCATGAAGAAGTAACAGTTAAAGATGTGCTTTCTCAATCCAAGCACTGCTAATCGCTACAGACGTTGGCGCCTGGATTAAAAAAACAGTTACGTAATTGTCTGATCAGAGCTTTTTTACAGTGTCAGCTTTTTTACGTTGACATTGCAACAAGCAGAACGTGAATACGGTGTGTTTTCATCCACTGAGAGGAAATCAAAGAAAGGAAAACACACATTCACTGAGAATCACCGAGGCCTTTCTAACGCAGGCTTGTCAAACCGGGCACCTTCCGGTCAACGTTTACCCCCATCCGATGCTCTAAATTCAATCCGTGACGTCCTGGCCGATTAACCGATGAGCTGAACGAGGTGTGTTTAATGAGGCAGTGAGCTGAAGTCTGCAGTTCCAGTGAGGACTGGAACCTCACACATGCTTCTTGGTGCTATAGCACATTCAGAGGGCAGCAGTGAGTACTGTTTGTTTACTTAAGCTTTAGCGGTTTGGGTCAAAAGTACTGGCAGATAGGAAGCAAGCCAGCCAGTCGATGGAAATGTGTCTGATCTTTGTAGGTTGGCAAGCGAATAAACATTAACTAAAGTGTTTTCATGCCGCTTCATTGCTGTTTTTCTCGTGGCAGGCTGTTTGAGACGGTTTGATATGAAGAAAACGGCAATGTTTTCTCAGCACGGCTGAGAGAGTTCTATGGAGAAATGCTGGAAACATGCTTTTGATGATATTATTAAAAAATATCAGAGTCTATTTCCACCTTCCCGTTGCCACGGCAACTAGGGGGCCTGCCGAAAGAGGTGCAATGCAAAAGACGATCAGGTTGTTAAATACAGTTTTCGCAGTTAATCATCAGTTCAAATGTCACGACAGTTCTAGTTGTTGTTTTCCTTCATGCCTTGGCGTTTTTTACCTTTATATACCATTGGAAACACCTGCTATCGTTCGAGTTGTGTCGAGTCATGTTTCACGATGACTAGACCAAAAGAAATCGACCAAATTCTTCTGTAAAGTTACAGAAGATCCTAATTTCTGTTCCAGCGGTGATATCTTTGGTATCATCGGGATGCTCTGTCAAGTCGACAGCCTCTTTAAGGCATGGACTGTGATCTGAAATGTATAGGCGAGTGGATTTGTATGGTCCGACACCATAAAGAGGCCATAAAAGGTCTGTTCGAATGTTGGATCCATTACACGAATCATTGACCAACGTTTAGCTAAAATAGCTTATTTTTACAGCACTCCATTCCCAGAATTCATACAGATGCTACCAACCCAGAACCACACAGCAGGTGCACCGGTGGCACTGGGTGCTGTTTGACATATCCTGGCTGTCCCTTCATCCACAGTAACAGAGAGAAAGAGGCAATTCTTGGAATGCAATTTGGTGAAATGACATGCAGTTGCGGTTGCTCTTAGAATTCCTGTATTTGGATAGCTCTGCAGAAAAAAACAGTAAAATATCACTGTAATTTTCTCTCCAAAGGTTTTGTGCTTTTTCTCACTAGAGCTGCTCAATATGGACAAAATAACCAGTACTGTGATTATAATGCCTTGCAATATGCTACAAAATCATATTGGTCAATCCATAATGTGACCTGGTTAAGGGTTGGCCTGCGTGATGTAGACCAAAACACAGCAATGTGCAAAAGTAGAGACCCTTCATTTATTCCGTTTCCAGTCAAAGTGGCCGTTACATACTGACGTATTCATTTTCAGTGCTGAGTATCCTCAACAGCTAAAGGTGCTTTTCATTTGATATGGTCTATATTGCAACGTCCTTTCTTTCTGAGTGGCTGTTTTTTCCCGCCCCCTTCAAAGTTCAGTCTTAGAAGTTGGTAAAATTTTCTCGTCTTCAAGCACAGAGTAAACTCAGTGAAGTTGCCGTCAGTCCGTTGTTCTGAGAACACCAGCAACTACTTTGTTTGATGTGCAAATGTTTGTCTTTTCTTTGCTCAGTAGCAGCTGCTTGACAGCTACACATCCTTTCAGACCCATAGCACTGAGTTGTCTTGTCACAGTGGAGGGATGGACAGGAACAGCTCAGTGTTCTTTCAGCGCTGTTTATCTGATGGGGACAGCTGTGGTGGTCTACCCCGACTTTCACGGTCGTTGGAATCCCATTATCTCTATAACTTTGAACATTTTTTAAAACTTATTTTTGTTTGACTAAGTGAATTTTCTGATATCTGATCTCCTCAGAAATATCTCCCGAAAGCTGAATCACTTAATGGCTGTTTTGACTGAAAATGGAATAAATGAACGGTTGTCTGTGACTTTCTACCAAACTGGTTCAATGTCAAACCCATTTTGGACTTTGAACTAAAATCCTTTTGTTTCGAATGACCTAATTATTTTATTAAAATAAATGACGGAATATTCCATTTTTATCAACAGCGAAACAGGCACAACATCAGCCAAGCCTTTCAAATATTTCATTTTTGATAGTACTAGTGAGTGAACAGAGAGTGATGAGTAGATGGAAGGAGTACTTTGAAGAACTAATGAATGAGGAAAACGAGAGAGAGAGGAGGACAACGGGGGGAGAGATAGTGGATCAGGAAGTGCAGAGAATTAGTAAAGTGGAAGTGAGGGCAGCTTTAAAAAGGACGAAGAATGGAAAGGCAGTCAGTCCAGATGATATACCTGTGGACGTATGGAGATGTTTCTATGGAGATGGTTGGTTAGTGTAGTGGATAACACCTCTGCCTTCTACACTGTAGACTGGGGTTCAATCCCCCACCTGGGTAAACACCCTACACTACACCAATAAGAGTCCTTGGGCAAGACTCCTAACACCACCTTTGCCTGCCTGTATAAACTGATCAAATTGTAAGTCGCTCTGGATAAGAGTGTCTGATAAATGTAAAATGTTTCGGAGAGAAGGCAGTGGACTTTTTAACCAGGTTGTTTAGATTAGAAATGAGCAGATCAGAGGGACAGTGAAGGTGGAGCAGTTTGGAGATAAAGCCGGAGAGGCCAGGTTGAGATGGTTTGGACATGTGTTGAGGAGGAATAGTGGATATATTGGGCAAAGAATGTTGGAGATGGAGCTGCCGGGTAGAAGGAGAAGAGGTAGACCTCAGAGAAGGTTTATGGATGTAGTGAAGGTGGACATGGAGATGGTTGGTGTGAAAGTAGAGGAGGCAGTGGATAGGGCAAGATGGAGGCAGATGATCCGCTGTGGTTTTAGAAGATTTTAGCTAAATTTGAACATAACTCAAAAATGCTAGCTACAGCATGCAAGCAACCAAAGCTTTGAACAGTTGTGCACCCATAGAATTCTAATATTTTTCATTAAAACACCAAAATCAGTTCATTTAATTGCAGGAACTACAATTCTTGATATTCAGACATCATGTGGCCATGAGGGACAGGGATACAGTCTCACTTCCTGCTCCAAGATGCAGGGGTGTGGCTAAAATAAGGCTCCGCCTAAGGACTAAAATGTTGTGTTTCAGTAATGACAAAAATGTAGGATGACATTTTTTAAATAAGATGTTTCACATTTAAAATGAATGCATGATGAATCCAAATGTTCAAGTAAAAATTCATAAGGATCTAAAAAAAAAATTAAATAATAAAAATGTATTATTTTCATGTCTTGGGGTGAGGAATGATAATTTGGTGTATATTAGCTTTAAATAGATCATAAAATAATATCTAAGGTCTGTATACATTTTTAGTATTAGTATAGTACTTTAATATAGTCTGTGTACTTTTTAGTGTTAGACCAATACTTTAGTACAATCTGTGTACTTTTTAGTGTTATTTAAGTTCTTTAATATAGTCTGTTTACTTTTTAGTATTGGTATAGTACTTTAGTATAGTTTGTGTACTTTTTAGTGTTAGTTCAGTACTTTAGTATAGTTTGTCTACTTTTAATATTAGTATATTACTTTAGTATAGTCTGTCTACTTTTTAGTATTAGTATAGTACTTTAGTATAGTCTGTATACTTTTTAGTATTAGTATAGTACTTTAGTATAGTATGTGTACTTTTTAGTGTTAGTTCAGTACTTTAGTATAGTTTGTCTACTTTTTAGTATTAGTATAGTATTGTACTTTTGTGGAGTCTGTATACTTTTTAGTGTTAGTTCAGTACTTTAGTATAGTCTGTCTACTTTTAGTACACTTGTACTTTAAGTATAGTTTTTTAATACTTTTAACTAAGGGACTGCAATTTAAACCTTTCGGTAGAATGTCATGCAGCCCTAGATCACACTGTTGGAAAAGGCTGTGGCACACAGAAGACAGATTGTGCTGAAGCCTGGAAGCTTCTTCTTGACTCTAATGTGTTGTGTCAGAGACGACAGTGGACGTTTTTTGTGAAGCTAACTTTAAGCAACGGCACAGGAAACTTCAGATGCCAGGGCAGATGCCAAGCGTAAGGCAGAATGCCACCCGGGCCATATCTGCTGTCACCTTTTATTGCTTCTGACTTCTTTTCTTGACACCCCCCACCCCTGCCCCTCCATGCCACTACTATAAAAGTGTAAATGCTAATCTCGGTTCAGTGGATGGGAAGAGATGCTGTCGCTGCATCTTCTCACTCTGCTGAAAAAGCACCTGTTTTGGGTAAGAGGTTGGTTTGTTCGCATTAGCCGTTATTTGTTTTCGTGGAATTGATTGGTTGTAGCTGCTTTGCTGATTTTCTCTCTCTGAGCAAAACTGCTGTCAAACATATTTACATCTGTCTGCATACTACCAGGTCGTTGAAAACAGTGTGATCACTATGATCACTAGATGGCAAGAATGACTCACCTTATACACACAAGTATTTCTCAGTGAAACTACACAGCTATTCACAACATATCATTTGGTAATTGTTACTGCAGTAACAATAATGGCCTTCATAATACTGATGTTGCAGGAGGCTGCAGCATGCAATAAAATTAATGAGCCTTGTCTAACTTACTGCACCGTTGTTGTTTTTCATCACCCAATTTTTCTCCCAAACTTCATCACAAATTCCCAGCTGCTAGTTAAGTTGGTAATTCTTTCCTTTACAGTCCCTTAAGTTCTAGTGTTCACTAGGTACAACTGAGGTACAAACTTCAAAGCTCTGGATAATTATTTCAGGTAAGATGTTGGTAAATTTCAAGGCGGTCTAGCTAAATGAACCTAAAACACCCAACAAGTTCTGGGTACTAACTGGGTAAGTGTGGGGTACAAACGCAGATTATTCATCAACGATGTTCAAAGAGTCACTCAAAAAGATGGTTCTTCAAGGGTTCTTTAGTGAAGATAGTAGTTATATAGAACCATGAACATCAAAAGAAACATCTGCATGCTTAAATGCCTCTTTGCAAGGTCAAATGGTTCTTCAGAATGAAGGGGAATGAGCTGAATGTGTTAATAGTTCTATATAGATGTTACATCTGCCACCTATCATTCTCCTCACCGCCACTGGAGGTCGCTGTCACTGGAATTTTAGATGGTCTCTTGACCTTTTGAGCTTATTTTCAGCCATCTTGTGTGTGTATATACACCCTGTGTTTGCACATGTTCTTTGCGAAGTCTTGTTCGGTCTACCTGCGGTTTCTACCTGATTCGGTTTTTCTGGAATTTGAACTTTTACTTGGTTTGTTCTTGGCTGCTCTTTTGGATTTGTTTGCAATTCGTGGCCTGCTTTTCTGGATTTCTGACCCTCAGCTTGTTGTAATCTCCTCTGAACCTGGTATTGAACTTGCACTTGACTCCTTACCCTTGCGTGAAGCGTTTCATGACGATAGAGGCTTTTTTCAAATGTCCTATGCAGCACTAAAAGGGGTTATAATATAATTGGTTATAGAACCATAAACACCACAATCTCCACCAATCTGAAGAGCCATTTCACCTGGCAAATAACCACTTAAGCATGCAAAAGTATTTAGCCAGACCCTGTTACTCATTTCACTGTCAATTAGGAAAACTGTCTAGAAAAGTATCATCATGTTACCCAAGATAATTATGTAATAGTTGAAATACTGTAGCTCTTAGTTACCTGGTTAATGCTGAGAACTTGGGGGACTGTAAAAGAAAGCGTATGTTTCCTCCGAGACACATGAAGCACCACTGCGTCTTTTCAAAGTGCCACTAACAGAACTCTATTGGACAGCTCAACACGCTTGGAGGAGAACACTAACCACCAAATCTGTTACACCAGCTAAAAGACACTGTCTAGCGAGAGAGAGGACCACCCAGACAGAGAGGGGCCAGTTATGCCGTCTTAGCCTTCAAGCTATGATATTGTGTGTGTAGGCATTTTGTTGGCTCAAAATGTTGATGTAATCCAATATATGCAAATTTGCAGGCTAGTCTTGAACCATGTCATGCTGTTAATTCACCAATCAATCATGACATGTACCAGTACGCTGTCCATGTTGTGCAGGCCTGCTGGTGGGGACCAGCTTGCTAAAACTGATTGATTCATCTACAAACTTCATTTGAAGTCATGACAGATGGGGAAAACAAGAAAACGTTGGTAGTCCTGTAGTCTCACAGGGCCAGGTGTGATCTGTCAAGGAGAATGTCTGGAGACAACAGCGAGAAACCTTGGGCTGAGTGTTGGTGGGAACAGACTGAGCAAACTTCTGATACGACATGAAGGCAACACCCAAAGTAAGAGGCACTTGTCGTCATTGTCCAACAGACAACCCACCCGTGGATGTAATGTGGCTGAAACGTCCCCCAAACAGATCCACGTAGGCATGCAGATGTGCAGACATTTAGAGGGGGAGTTTAGAAGTTAAGAAAACTTAACAAGTTACAAAATCACAGCAGGTCCAGCTGGACTAGCAAGCATGCAACCACTTAAGCAATGAACTATGTGGGGCTCCCAAGTGGTGCAACCATCTAAGTGTTGGTGATGCTACAGCTGTCCATGGCCAGGAGTCTAAGTGATCCTTATTCGTCCTACAACTGGAAGATTTCACCTCTGCATTTAACCCATCTGTGAAGTGAAACACCACATACACACTAGGGGGCAGTGAGCACACTTGCCCGGAGCGGTGGGCAGCCCTATCCACAGCACCTGGGGAGCAGTTGAAGTTTAGGTGTCTTGCTCAAGAACACCTCAGTCATGGACTGTCAGTGCTGGGGATCAAACCAGCAACCTTCCAATCACAGCGGCAGTTTTGTGACTTCCCGAAGACAGCACAATTGGCCTGGCTCTCTGGGAGGGTGGGATGGCCTCTCATCTCCCCCCATCGCTCAGTGTGAGACTCCTCAGCACAGGCGTCTGTTAGCTGATGTAACAGATGTGGCGCTTTCCTCAGAGCGTTCGGCTGTACAATGATGTTGCATGAGTGCCAGGTGGTGCTTCACAGGTCTTGAAGGAAGCCTGTGTTAGCTTTTACCCACCTAGTGGAATGTCTGATTGAGTGTGTCCTAACTAGCGAGTGGAATTGGAGACGATTAAATTGGGGAGAAAATTGGAGAGAACAATCTAAAAAATGTGATTAACTACAGTTTTTCTTTCATAAATATATTACAGAATTACACCATGGCCAAGGAAAGTAGGCTTGACTGACATTTTGGACATGATTCTAGAGGTGAGGCTGCACAATATTTTTCATATATTTGTTATTAGTTTTTATGATAATGATAGTGGCCTTCGCAGAACTGCTTGCAAAACTCTGCAATACTAGTGCAGAAGGTTGCAATTGAGCAATCACAGTGTTGTTTACTGCTGAGTGCTGTGGAATCCTGACCGTTCCAGACGAGTTTCTATGGCTATTTTTGAGAGTCGAGGTTCATGTCATCCAACAAATGAAAAGCAAGGTAATCTACGACCATGTCACATTGTTGATTGCATTTAATTTATCGTAAAGTGCCTCGCGAAGGCAATACACCACAATATAATCACAATACTGGTACTTTGTCCAAATCGCACAGCCCTAAAGGAGGCCTTTGTTTGAAGACCATGGAAAGCCACAGCTATTAGATAACACTTGTTCACGTGAGACCAGGTTGATCTAGCAGTTATCACATCACTAGCGCCTTCTTACCCTGTTCTAAGTCTCCGATCGTTTTCGAGGTGACTCTAGGATTGATTGATTTCCCTGCAGCGCTCCTGTCTGACTGCAGGCTGGTTCAGGATCGATTCGACACCCCTTTGAGTGACAGGCGGGTGGTGATGACCTTTCACTTTGCTCTTTAGCTCACCTTCGCTCTTTAGCGTGCGCTCGCCAACACACACACACACACACACACACACACACACACACACACAGAATTCCCTTTTTGACAGCTAAGCAATTTTCAGCCTTTTAACCAGCAGTCGATAAACATGAGTAAAGTTTACAAATGTTGGGTCATGTATTCGGATTATGGTCCTCATTGATTTTCGCTGGCAGAAAAAGTGAGAGGAGTGAATGGTATTGTTAAAGAGGGATGATGGATGGACTGAGTAGAATGAAAGAGAGGTTGGGTGTTTGGGCTACACAGTATAATGTTACTGATGATACTGATATCACAGGAGGCCAAGATATGCAAATGAGACTGCTAACCAATCACAGTATTTTTTTCCTGCATGCTGAACTGCAAAAAAAAAATGCATGCTAAATTTAGCCGAAATATGTCCGTGTGCAAAAGTTTTGGTCAAATGACGTTTTTGCTGATCAAAGTGAAAAACATCCTCTACAGAGAACACAGTGTTTCAGTAGCAAGGCATATAAACACACATACATTTACATAAACTATGCAGAAAAATGCATTTTAATATGCATTTAACATATTTGTGAAAAAAAGAAAAGTAAAATGTAGAAAAAGTTATGATGCATTTTATTTTTTAGGTTTTATTGTTTCCCAGTAAATAAATAAAAATTAGATAGATAGATAGATAGATAGATAGATAGATAGATCGATAGATAGATCGATAGATAGATAGATAGATAGATAGATAGATAGATAGATAGATAGATAGATAGATAGATAGATAGATAGATAGATAGATCGATAGATAGATAGATCTTTATTAAGTCTGGAGGGAAATTGCAGTGTTTCAGTAGCAAGACATATAATGACACATGCATTTACATAAACTATGCAGAAAAATACAAAATAGAAATAAATCTAGACAGAAGTTAAAGTACAAGAGAAATAAAATAAAGTATAAAGTAGATCTATTTACATATTTACATAGCATTTGTCACATTGTAGTTCGTTCTTTGTAGAGGATTTAACTTATTTTCCCTAAGAAAATCAAAAAAATGTCATTTGACTTTCTTCAAACTGAGATATTTATGAAAATATTATAAGATTGCTGAATTCATTTCTACTTGTTGGTGCTGATGCTGATATAAAAATTGGGACTATGTTACCTGGATCAACAGAAATATACATTTTATTCACAAATAAATGAATAAAATGCCAATATTTTAATGCAGTAGCGCAGCTCTAACATTCAACTTTTCTGAAGCAAAACAAAAAAAAAAAAAACATAAATCCCTGATTTGAAATATCGGTCAGTCCAACGCTCAGTCCTCTACTGAAATTTGGATCATTATTTCTTGATACAAGACAAAATTTCTGCTTTGTTTCTTGAAACAAGCAAAATCATCTGAAAATAAGATTTCAATAGAGAAACATTACACTATAAAATCATCAGTTCAACATTAAAAAGATGTCATATGATATAAGAAGTAAACTAACTAGTTTTACTGAACTTTCTGAACCATCCTTTTAATCAGTTTATTGATTTGAGTTGAATGAAACCAGCTCAATTGCTTGTTGCCCTGCGAAGTCATTTTTTACTTTGACCTCACAAAACATTTTTACAGTGTACTTAAAATAAGCAAACATCCAGAAATAGGATTTATGATACAATAAACTCATAACAGTCTTACCACAATCTCAAAATGATATAAATAGATATAACTTCAAAGAAAAACTTTGAATTGTGTGACCATCTTGACCAATCACAGTTCCAGAGCGCTTCTGGAGGGGTTTTGATGGCGTAAGATATCCATGTAGTCCAAAAAAAGTCAACTGTACTTAAAATAGATATTACATATAATATGTTGTGAAGCATATTGCAGATTTATTAATATCAACATAACTGCAATATGAATTTTAGCGATATCAGGCAGTTTTACAAAACAAGGCATTGATTACTGAGAGTCTACTGACACTTTGAGCTGGTGGCGTTGGCTACTCTGGTGACCTATGTATTAAGAGCGTCCCTGCAGATGACCACAAGCACAACTTCATAATTACCAAATGACCAGTGCCGTGACCATGACTCCCTGCTTTTTGAATAAAAAAGTTCAGAAAGGTTTCCAGGTCAAATTGGGACTCAATAGGCCAAAATCCTTAATTGACTTCACTGAGCGCACCTTGTTCTGTTTTTTTGTTTTGTTTTGTTTGTTTTTTTTTTTAATCTGTATGTTTTTTTAACGTGTGACAAATTGAAACTCTTAGCTACGTGCAGTGAATCAAAGACCTGACATTTCTACAGGAGAAGCTTCAGCTCGCATAAAGCAACGAGTCGCTTTACCGCTGCAGGGACCGCGCAGGCAAAAGAGCTTTAATGTGCTTTTAATAATCATTTGGAACATAAAACTCTCTAATTAATATTAGATTTTTTTTTTCCTCTGCATCAAATTGGGAATAATGAAACAGGCTTTTACAAATGTTATCATACATACATATATAAACAATAGCAACCATATTCGCACTACAAAAGAAGCTAATCCAGTATTTTGTGCTTTGAGAGAGGAGCTTCTT
Organism: Pygocentrus nattereri; assembly: GCF_015220715.1. Taxonomy (NCBI): domain Eukaryota; kingdom Metazoa; phylum Chordata; class Actinopteri; order Characiformes; family Serrasalmidae; genus Pygocentrus; species Pygocentrus nattereri. Next base: position 1,889,102 of record NC_051220.1, on the reverse strand, counting down.
TAATGAGGCAAAAGGACAAAAACGCCGCGACCGCCCCTTTCGTCTTATTATGGGCGCTAAATGGTCTGGACCTACAGTTGAATCTGAAGTTTGAACACCCTTAAATGGCATTTGGTGCTTTAACACATCCTATACAGGGACTAGACCTCCGTATGAAATTTACTGCACAGTTTCCGTTTTTTTGCGCATCGGCAAAACCAAATTTGTTCCGTAGCTTTTGCACAAGTGACGTTGTTATTTTTTCCTCTTTCAGTAATGCTAAATTCAGGGGCTTCTGAGTGGCGCAACTGTACAATGCGTTAGCCTCGTCAGGAGATTGCGAGCTCAATCCTTGGTGATGCCACAGTCGTCCATAGCCGAGAGTCTATGGCCTCACAATTGGCCTCACTGGGTAGGACGGCCCTGCAACGCCAGTCAAAGCTGATGTAGATCTGACGCTTTCCTCCGAGCGTGTTTATCTGTCCAGTGATGTTGCTTGAGTGCCAGTTTCGAAAAGATGTGGAAGCCTCTTCTAGCCTTCACCCTCCCAGCTCTGGTGGTATCGTGTGAATGGTGGAGTCCTAACTAGTGGGTGGAACTGGATACGACTAAATTGGGGAGAAAATTGAAAATGGACGTGACTCTAGAGGTGAGGCTGCACAATATATCATTTGTTATTGGTTTTCACGACAATGACAGTGGCCTTCGCAATGCTCTGCGATGATGCTAGTGCAGAAGGTTGCAATTGAGCAACCACAGTGTTGTTTCCTGCCGAGTGCTGTGAGAAGCCTGACGGTTCCAGATGAGGTTCTATGGCTGTTTTGAAGAGTCAAGGTTCATGTCATCCAAATGTGGCAAAGTAGTTGTGGATTAAAGTTGTGTTCTGCATGGACGACTTGTACACAAACATTCACAAAAACCTTTGCACACAACTGTATTTAGCCACCTTTTAATGCCAAAGTAGTGTTTGTGATGGCACAACGTTAGTAAATCTTCCCCTTCGTGTGCATGTGGGGGGCATGGCATATGTCAGGCACCCAGCTGTGTTTTATCCTCACCTACATTTGTAATCCTGCAATCATCGCTAATTGCCGGGGCAGCTGGGCCTGTCACGTACCGCACAAGCACCCCGGCGCACACTCGGCGTATCGGCATTCGTGGGAGGTTCCCTGCATGATGTTCAAAGGTCAAAGTTTGGACAGTGCCATCTGTTTGACATGCAGCTCCTGCACATTCCCACAGTAACCCTGTCGGTCCGTTCCTCCAGCCTTTTCTCTCCGTCTCCTGACAGATGACATATGCAGTTTCTATACTGAGTCTATGGGAGAGCAAGTGCTGTGTCAAGTCTTCTATAGACATGGCTTTGAGCCAGTCAGCATTATGAAACAGGGACACACGTACGCCTCAGTGGAACCAGGTGGGTGTGATGTTAGGAGGGTATTTAAAGGTCAAAGGAAAGGATGGACAGCCCTGCCGAGCTGTTTCAGGCCCTTTTTTCACCCTCAAAGTGCTAAACCGATCGTCTTTGGCCCCAGAATAAGCCCGTTCTTTATAGCCGTGAAGGTACACCGCAGTTAGTCTCAGCAAAGAGATGTCTCCCTCTGATAAAGTCAGCCAGCTGAGCCAGGCTTCTTGCTGTTAGCGCTTAAAGTTCAAATGTTTCCTGGTTTTGAGTGATGTAGGGCTGGTTTGTGTCCAGAAGCGACTTTGTTGGACATTCAATATACTTTTTATTGTGCTTTCTGCCAGCACTGCACAACATGGACAAAAAGTACAGTGAGCAATAAAGCACTGGGCCACTGTGGTGGCAATCTAAGATGTGATGATAGACTGCAATTTAGCACCTTATAGCAACTTATAGAAAAAAGGTGTAAGGTCTAAAAGTTTGGCCATGTCTGGTCAAATGCCATGCTTTGCTGGTTATCTAAGCGAAAATACCAGGTGTGCCAAAGAAAATCGACATCATTTGAGATGTGAATATCCGAGTAACTACATGCCCCAGGCAAACCAAATTTAATAGGCTTTGTGTTGAACAACACAAGATTTATTCAGCTGAATTCGAGCAAGAAATTCAGAGGGATGTAGATTTTATAGATGAAGATGTGCAGTCAGAAAGCAGACGCTTGCGGCGTGAAAGCAAAAGTGAAGGTTTACTTGAGGGATCGGAGATGCAGAGAGTGGTCAGGATACAGGCAGGGGTCAATTCCAGGAAACACAGCAGAGTAAGAAGGGTGACCATAACAGACAAGGTCCACAAAAGTCCACAAGACCGGCGATGAGTCAAAGGTCAGTACAGAAAAAGCTCAGTAGTTTCACAAGTGAAAACAATACTTCACAACTAGTATAATCTAAAGCCTGGGCTTATATTCTTATATACTATATACCCCAATTGCTCCCCGGGCGCCGTGGATAGGGCTGCCCACCGCTCCGGGCAAGTGTGCTCACTGCCCCCTAGTGTGTGTGCTCACTAGTGTGTATGTGGTGTTTCACTGCACGGATGGGTTAAATGCGGAGGTGGAATTTCCCCGTTTGTGGGATTAATAAAGTATCACTTAACTGTTCTAAAATAGTCATGTGACAAACACACAGCTGAGGAAAGTTAGTATTCAGGTGACCTTGACCGCTGATAGGATGATGGGGAGCTGTCCGGAGTCATGTGGCTTTGCTGAGGAGTCTAAAATAGAAGCGAGGGAAATAGCTCCGCCTCATGAATCCCCAGAGGATCCTGGGAAATGCAGTTCATGTCCGTTTGAGGACTGGCTGCATGCGTGACAAGATTCACAAATGTTGAATATGCGTACCGCCTGTCGTCCAGATCCCTTTGTCCTGCACAGACAGCCTTCCTCTTTGCATTTTTATAGAATTTTCTCGAAAATGCTCTTGCTTGTCTGCGTTCGAGCATATTCTATCACACAAAACGCCTTTCCATTTCTAGCGAACGCCGCTCTTCAACCTGGGGGGAAAGAAAACCATTAAAAATGAAACTTGGTTCCTTTTTACACATCTTGTTAAAGATTGAGATCATTTGAGGGAGAATTGGCTACGTTACATCAATTTTTGGGACATCCTTTAAGTTAACACACCCTCTTCATAGAACATACTGCACATTTTAATGCACAATATCTGTTTATTTGCTAAATTTAAGATAAAAAGAACACTTAAAGTGTGTCCTGTCAAAAAAGTTACGGCAGATTTCAGATTTTTCCAATATGTTAAACAAATTCTGCAGAAATACGTCACATGTAAGTTAATTAATAAAGCCTGCGCTTTGATCAGGGGTACCCAAACTTTTGCATATGACTGAATTTTTAAGATTAATCAGCTGGCATCTAGAAACTTCATACACAATTTAGACGAATGGCCAGACAGACTTTTTAAAATAAGATTTTATATGAAGTGTCTCTAATAACTGTGTAGTTACATGTGAACAACATATACAACAACAACGCAATTATTAATGTTTTAGTCATTGTTACAGAAGGACACCTTATGTAATTACACATGTGTATCAACTTCAGCTGTTCTATAGGTACAATGCAATTACAGAGTGGTAATTATAGACTGGCAATTAATGAGATGTGATTAGGTTACTTTGTTACAACACGGTTATTCCACAGTAATTATGTAAATCATAAATGTTATATTATATAACAAAAGACTATTGATCTGTAGTGTATCAAAAATAATATATTAAAACTGAAGTTAAAGTTTTTAGTTACAAAGACTGTACTTCTGTAATCCACCTGTAACACAGCTTAAAGCATTAGTAGTTACAGTGGTGTTACATATGTTATTTATATGTAACTACACAGTTAGTTGACACTTAATATAAAGTGATACTGTTTTTTTTTTTTTTAGAGAAGTTATTTTTTTTTATTTTTTATTTCTTCACTGTGAAAGAATGATGTTCAAGACAACTTTACTTATTGTAGGGATTTCATTAAACCAAAGACTTTTTTAGGTTATTTAAAACATTTTAAACTGTTGTATTCTTACAAAAAATATTAAAAATCAGATGATTAAACTCTTAAATGGCCAAGGCCCACTGGTAGGCCCAAAGTCTTATAACGTATGACTTGTCTATAACCTTAGAATAGCTTATAACCTTAGGATAGTTTACACTACAGTCCCTGTAGTTACCGAATAATAAGCCTTAGTATTTAACGAGTATCTTAATGAGCCTGAAATTTTAAGGGGCTAATCTTATACATGCAAATCTAATAGTATAGTATATAGTATAGATTTAAGACTTTTCAAAGACATTTTCTTGTATATGATGCTTTTGTTTTTTGTTTTCTTCATTGTTTTTCTAGTATTGATCTTGTTCTACCAAATGTGGTTTTAAGAAAATGCCGTAATTTTTCATTTGGTAGATTTTTTGCTCATATTTAGATTGTTTTGGTGACATCACACCAAATTAGTGTTATTTAAATCTCGCCACAAGTTCTTAATCCCTTAAAATCCCAGTCTTATTACATACTAAGTATTATTATCCAGTTACTACAGGGACTTCAGTTGAGCTATTCCTGCATTAGAGAATTGTGCATTAAAATATTAAGCCTGCTGGTTGGCCCTGGACATTAAAAGGATTAAATCAAATAAATATTTACTGACTATATTAAAATAATTTAAGGTCACAGTCTTTTTTCCTATTTTAAAACGTGTAAGTCAAATTTTATTTAATTTAAATTTATTTTAATTTAACATTTTCTCACCATGTTGGCTGCTAATTTGATTTGTTTCAGCTAGCTTGTTTTTTTAACAGATTTTATTTATTTATTTGTTTATTTTTTTTGAGCTGCACCACAGAGGAAGCATTTTTAGAGAAAAGAGCCACGTTTAAAAGAGATTTGTGTCCTTTAAATATATTTTAGAACTAATTTGATGGTTCTTTCTATAAGCTTTACTTTGTGTCCTCCACACATTAAAAAGGTTCTTCAAACTCTCTAAAGAGCCTCTCATTAGGGTCTTGAAAGGAAGCAATTGTAGTTCTTCTAGAACGTTTTTGGCAGCCTACTTTTAAGAATGTGTTGTGACAACCTTTACAGAACACTGGCAACAGTTCCATCTAATTTAATGAGACGCATTCAGTTTCTTTGAAGTGAAAGATGCAAGAAACAAGGGAAACCTAACAAACCCCAGAATGGAACCTTGGGATTAACTCAAATGACTCAAATGAACTCCTTACACTTATTTAGACACGTTTAGTTTCATTTTAATTAATTTATTCCTTTTTTAGAAGCAAATTTATTTGGGATGCCTGGAAGAGCACTTGAACCTCAGCTGGAGCAGTTTCTTCTTTTCTATCCCTCAGTGGCTCAGTTTGAACATTCATGCACCATTGAATCTGTTTGAAATGGTAGCTGTTGACTGGTCAAGGACTCTGCTGTGCTGTCAAGGACTCCTTTCATTGAGCCCATGTTGGTTGTGGTGTCCATGGCCTTGGACATTACCTTTACCTGCCAGGGTGTTACTAAGCAACCAAAAAATGGCTAATGAAGAAGCCTCCGGCAAATTCCTTTAATATGCAACAGCTATGTTTTGAAATTCCAAATGCAGTAAAACATAAAAAACTCAGTATCTCAATAATAAATGTGGGGGTTAGAAAAGTTCTAGTAGTGTATCTTACTATTCTTTGACGAATGAAATTTATCTCTGCTGATTCTACTTAATTTCAGTGCAGCACAGCAAAAGCTCTTTCCTGGTTCAGACCTAATCTGACTGTTTGTAATCAGTTGGTGAATGTAAATAGAGTGTTTTTAGACTTTGACACTGTGGTTCTATTCCAGGGGTCTTTAAATGAAATTCAATAAAGTCCAGTTTGAGAGAATTTCCTCAAGCGAAGGTCTGGAGCATCATAATGTCTGACCTGCATCACGACTCAGTGCCGTATACTGTTTACTGAAGTAGCCGAGTAGGAATATCAGCATCTTATACAGTCGACAGCTGAATATCAGATCAAATAAAGTCCAGTTCAGTCAGATTTCACCAACATTTACTGAACATCAGATCAAATAAAGTCCAGTTCGGTCAGATTTCAACAACATTTACTGAACATCAGATCAAATAAAGTCCAGTTGGGTCAGATTTCATCAACATTTACTGAACATCAGATCAAATAAAGTCCAGTTCGGTCAGATTTCAACAACATTTACTGAACATCAGATCAAATAACGTCCAGTTCGGTCAGATTTCAACAACATTTACTGAACATCAGATCAAATAAAGTCCAGTTCGGTCAGATTTCACCAACATTTACTGAACATCAGACCAAATAAAGTCCAGTTCGGTCAGATTTCACCAACATTTACTGAACATCAGATCAAATAAAGTCCAGTTCGGTCAGATTTCAACAACATTTACTGAACATCAGATCAAATAAAGTCCAGTTCGGTCAGATTTCAACAACATTTACTGAACATCAGATCAAATAAAGTCCAGTTCGGTCAGATTTCAACAACATTTACTGAACATCAGATCAAATAAAGTCCAGTTGGGTCAGATTTCATCAACATTTACTGAACATCAGATCAAATAAAGTCCAGTTCGGTCAGATTTCAACAACATTTACTGAACATCAGATCAAATAACGTCCAGTTCGGTCAGATTTCACCAACATTTACTGAACATCAGATCAAATAAAGTCCAGTTCGGTCAGATTTCAACACCATTTACTGAACATCAGATCAAATAAAGTCCAGTTCGGTCAGATTTCACCAACATTTACTGAATATCAGATCAAATAAAGTCCAGTTCGGTCAGATTTCAACAACATTTACTGAACATCAGATCAAATAAAGTCCAGTTCGGTCAGATTTCAACACCATTTACTGTCAGTTTCCTCTTTTTAGATCACGTCGTGTGGAATAACTTCCCTCTGACTCACTTTCTTCTCTGACTGCTGTTTCTCTCCTCCTCCCTCCCCTGTGTGGCATCACTCGCTCGAGTCTCATTGCTTATCGTAATGCACAGATCTGATTGGCTGCGTAGAGTCACGTGTGGTTTTTGCAATGCATGTGATTGGTCTGTGAGTCTCTGGCCACTAATGCAGCACCATAAAGGTTAGAAAAGTTACGCCGATTAAAATCGGACCACCTCATCAAAATTAAATAATTCTCCATAGTTTATTGATTATAGGTCCTGGTCCACATAGGACAGCGTCTGGGTCCATACTCGGGCCGCAGTCTGCCTATTATTGACATCTGTTCTAGGCCTATTTAACTTCTATTTTTTCTCTGTCTGGCTGAAAATGTTTGGTCGAATATTGAGTGCATCCCTATGTCTGTTATTCGTCATGGTCAGTTTGTTTGTCTGAGCAGGGAATTCAAACTGTACTGAACGCTGAACTGTGACTTAAAAAGGGTATATTTTTGTTCACAGTGGTAAAACCACCATAAATGCACCTTCAAGGGAACAAAATTGTTCTTAAGGTCCAACATAACTCTTTTTCACAGCAGCCATAAAATGCATTCTGTGCTCTGTTTTGGACGTCCTTCAGTTTTAAGTATCCAAGTGTTTTTTTTCTATTAAAACATTGATGGAATGTAGTTTTTTTGGGAATACATATGATTCACAATGCTGGCGAGCAAGTCAGCATTTAGAGAAGTGTTTTGATAGTGTTGTGTTTGTAGCAGTCGTGCAGGATTGTTTGATATGAAGATGATTTTATCTCAGCACAGCTGTCGTTGTGGAAAGGTGTGACTTGTTTTCACAGCAAGGGTTTTTGCTCCTACCCTCTCACCACTCAACGCAGAGCCAACAGTGAGCATTAAGTGGAAAAACTGTTTATTTGATTATGTTAATTAAAAAAGTCAGAGTCCATTCCGCCAGCGAATGGCCCACTAGGGGGGCTGGAGAAAGAGATGAAATGAGTAAATGTTACACAATACCAGTGCTGAAGATGTACCCTTGAGGGTAAAACCCCAGTGACATGAAAGGTTCCTCTGATACCTTGTTAGCCCCCTTTTACCCTGTTCTTCAGTGGTCAGGACCCCCATGGACCCTCACAGAGCAGGTATTATTCAGGTAGTGGATCATTCTTAGCACTGTGGTAACACTGATGTGGTGGTGGTGGTGGTGGTGGTGTGTTAGTGTGTGTTGCGCTGGTACGAGTGGATCAGACACAGCAGCGCTGCAGGAGTTTTTAAACACTGTGTCCACTCACTGTCCACTCTATTAGACACTCCTACCTTGTCGGTCCACCTTGTAGATGTAAAGTCAGAGACGGCAGCTCATCTGCTGCTGCACAGTTTGTGTCGGTCATCCTCTAGTCCTTCATCAGTGGTCACAGGACGCTGTTGGCTGGATATTTTTGGTTGGTGGACGATTCTCAGTCCAGCAGAGACACTGAGGTGTTTAAAAACTCCGGCGGCACTGCTGTGTCTGATCTACTCAGACCAGCGCAACACACACTAACATACCACCACCATGTCAGTGTTACTGCAGTGCTGAGAATGACCCACCACCCAAATAGCACCTGCTCTGTGAGGGTCCATGGGGGTCCTGACCACTGAAGAACAGGGTAACAGAGTATCAGAGAAACAGATGGACTACAGTCTGTAACTGTAGAACTACAGAGTGCAGCTATACGGTCAGTGGAGCTGATAAAGTGGACAGTGAGCGCAGAAACAAGGAGGTGGTCAGAATGTCACGCCTGACCGGTGTATGTTCTAAATCTATTGAATGTTTTTCCTAGAACTGCACGTCCAAGCTAAGAGCCATTTTCAAGCCTGAAGTAAAGAAAAAGAATCTATGTTGATCATCACGACGAGAGAAGTGCTGTCGAGGGAGCATCGTCTCCAGCCTGTCCTGATGACAACAATCGGAATATGAGCTGCATGTAAAATGAGTTGCGAGGTGCTCGCCTGATGTTAGGAGGGGAAATATGTCCTGACACCTCCTGCTGTGCAGTTTTGCCTAAAAGCGCTGACACCCTGAGAACGGAGAGTGAACTGAAGGTTACTTTGTTTCACACTCACTTTATGAGTTTTCTCAGCACTTTGGCTACTTTAATGCCTTTAACATCTCCCCTCGTGCGCCCAAACCTTCTTATTTTATTCCCTCTGATTCACTCGCTGATAGCTCATGCGCCGCCCCGTTTCTTCTCTCTTTCACTCGTCCTCTCTAGCTCCCCATCTGTTTGTCTCTGATTCTTGCTCACTGTCTGTTTCCTTTGCCCTCCATCCTCTTTCATTTCTGAGCCCCAACGTTGGACATTATTCCTATCTTTGTCCTTTTGAATGTGGCCTCATTCAAAGAAGCTGTTTTAATTTGAGGTCACATGTTATAAAATGTGTGACCCCAGAAGCATAAAATATTCCATTATTCTGTTTTAACACCGTCCATAATATTCCTAAAACCACTGAAAACTACAACGGCTTGCTTGGTTGAGTTTTCCCAGCTGAGCTCAGTAATGATGGGCAAAAAGTGGACAATCAAACTTTGACAGTGTGGCAACCTGCTTAACATGAGGATCAAACGGCTGTGCTAAAACCACAAATATGCCAACCCTTTTATGAAAACACACCAAACTATGTCAGTTACCGGAGTGAGGGGCAAGCGCGACGCTGAAATCAGCCGGATTCTTATTCGAATTTTCCATTCCTCCTTAAATAGAGCAGCATTTATATATTGCTGCTGCTCTATTTAAGGTTGACTGGAAAACTTTAATAAGAAGCTGGTGAATAGGAGGCCAACTTGCAGCCTTGCAGAGAAAACATGATGAGCAGCTTCTGATTTAAGCAGTCATTAAGTTCCAATTCTACATGGCTGAAACAACTCACTCCCTAAAAGTGTTCAAAGCTACCGATTTGAACCTCTATTCGGTTCTAGAGAGCCAGTTTGCTGGGAGTGATCGAGCCACATTAGAACCCTCTCATATTAGATCCAGGCAGAATGTAAGAGCCACACTTTATATACGAACACAAGATTTGACTGTGAAACAACTGGGAATTCTCAGTTAATTAACATTGAGATGTACCCCTATAATTTGTGTGTGTATATATATATATATATATATATATATATATATATATATATATATATATATATATATATATATATTGCACTGTTGTGTATATTGCAACTTCAAAAAGCACAGTCAGCTTCTAGAGACAACAGTTCGAACCCAAAAAATAATAAAAAAGCAATTATGACAAAAACACCTGGGAAATTAGCAATTAAATTTAGGAACGAATAAAATAAATATTAAAGGTGAATGTATTGTGAGGCAAAAATGAAAATGCATGTCTTGTCTTAAAATTTGCATATTATTACACCCCTATTGTAACTCCGGATGCATGCACAGGACATGGTTGGGCTTCACAATGCTTCATTTGGGAATCCCAGTATTGACTCCTTGCAGTACTGATGTCTCTGAAGGCTGCAGTGTGGAAAATGGTCCTGAAGTCAGTCACAGCACTCTGAGCAGTCTGTGTGTGAGATTTGACGAAACTAGGTGTTCATGCAGTCCAACAGAAGTCGATCACCGTGGTGAAAACCATGTGACTTTGTCGGCTCATCAGTGTATTACTTACATATTGCTCTGTAATCAATACGGGCTTGTTGTCCACGTCCTGCAGTCCTAGATCACCGTCTGAAAGGCCGTGTAGTGTTCAGCGATGTGTAGCATGTTAAAGGCGTTCTGACCTCCTTTTTACGTTCTCCTTCCATCGTGTTCTCCAGAAGTGCGGCAGCTCGGGTGCTGTTCCGAGTTGTGTGTGTTCATTGATAGCACCAAGCTGTTCCCTCAGCTATCAGGGTGACCTCCATGTTCATGGCACTTTTTACCTTTGTAGTCTGACCCACTCTGGACAACAATAAAGGGTCCAATTCCGGTGGAGATTTTCTTCTCCAGACCTTTTAGAGTTTAGGATAAAGTTTTAAAGCAAACCCAGCAGCTCATGCCAGGTTCTGTCAGGTTTAAATATAAACATCATAATGTTTCAGGCTTCACAGGTCAATCCGTGTCGAGCTCAAATTGGGCTTGACCTCTCTGCTTTCAGTATCTTGAAACTTTGGACTTGCCCGTGTGCCGGGAAAAGGATGGTTATATTTAATTTGCTTGGCCAGAAATGTTCTGGTCCCGTTTTATATTAAGTGTCTTTAATAAATGTGTAGTTACATGTGGACAACATGTGTAACAACACTGTAACGACTAATGACGTGGTCACAATTACAGCTGTACACCTTATGTAATTCCACATGTTTATTAACCTCAGTTTTTGCCTTGTAATTGCACAACTGTATCTTAATAGTTGTAACAGCCTATTCTCACTCATGCAATTACACAAGGGCAATAACACAAATGTAATTACATTGTAATCAGACTGTAACAGCTGTTTTGTTCAGCAGTAAAAAGTCTGTAATGACTTCCATCACTTACACTGTATCTGCCAGCTTTCCTCACATTTAGCCAGCATTTATGCTGCTACTGCTGTGACACTGTAACCAGTTTCAGCTTAAACCAGTCTGTAATGTGACAGAAGAGCAGACGCTCCCTTATCTTAACATGTAACTTATATGACATTAACTAAATGTGCTGCATTTCCCAAAGAAATGTCTATATTATCACTCCTTTATTACACAGTACCTACATAACCGTGACACAGGAACTGACCACTTATTTTAAAGTGTAACTGTAACACTACGCTAGACAGTTCCTGTGTAAAATATACACTTGTGTAATTACATGAGCCAAAACTGAAGTTGATACGCATGTAATTACATAGGCTGTAATTCTCTAATCCATCTGACTAAATCAACAATAGTTACAGTGTTGTTGCATATGTTATTCATGTGTAACTACACAGTTATTAGAGACACTGCATATAACGTGGGACCAATTTTCTGTCTCTGTTCAGCATGTTGTATGTAATATGTAAGCACTGTGAGGCTTTTGGCATTAAACAAGTAAAAACTGACATTTTCTCCAGACTCAAAAAGGTTCGGGATGTTTTGGACAGCAGATAATTATGATTTGCACTCATACACATTAATAGCACAGTTATGACATAATAGTACATTAAATGTACACTACTGCAGTCATCCACACTACACACTCACATAGACAGACACCCTTTCCCACCCCACCCCCTCACACACAAACACTTACCTCTAGGAATCACTAGGGATAACACAGCAACCACCTGGAATTAGATGGCAACAGCCCAGCAACATCTTAGCAACCATCTGGAATGAGATAGCAACGGCCTTCCAGCACCTTAACCACTACCACAGTAGCAGTCTAGCAACACATTAGCAACCATCTGGAATGAGATAGCAACGGCCTTCCAGCACCTTAACAACTACCACAGAAGCAGCCTAGCAACACCTTCGCAACCATCTGGAATAAGATAGCAACGGCCTTCCAGCACCTTAACCACCACCACAATAACAGCATATCAACACCTTAGCAACCATCTGGAATGAGATAGCAACGGCCTTCCAGCACCTTAACCACTACCACAGTAACAGTCTAGCAACACATTAGCAACCATCTGGAATAAGATAGCAACGGCCTTCCAGTACCTTAACCACTACCACAGTAACAGCCTATCAACACCTTAGCAACCATCTGGAATGAGATAGCAACAGCCTTCCAGCACCTTAACCACTACCACAGTAACAGCCTATCAACACCTTAGCAACCATCTGGAATGAGATAGCAACGGCCTTCCAGTACCTTAACCACTACCACAGTAACAGCCTATCAACACCTTAGCAACCATCTGGAATGAGATAGCAACGGCCTTCCAGCACCTTAACAACTACCACAGTAACAGCCAACCAACACCTGAGCAACTCAATTATGTTGGAAATTTATCTAATGTGGAAAGTCTTCTGTCCAGCTCCTGATGGTCTAACCAATCGGAGAGCTCACTTGTATCTGCACCTGGTTCTTGGCTGTATAAGATTTAACCCTTTTCTTAATTATAAAATAAAAGTATTGCTTGCATATTTTACATGCAAAATAATATAATAATAATAATAATTACGTGAATATTTTAGGTTCTAGAATTCATAAGGTCAAAGGCCCTGAGAGTTCCCTGCAGGTAAAAGGCATAAACTGATCCCAGATCAGATCAGCAAAGTTACCCTAAGTTAAATCAATATGTTAAAATGAGTCTTTTAGAGCTGGATGACACAAATATGTGCATGCCAGGGGATAACTGAGGACCACCGTAAGGAAAAAAAAATGCATAAGCACAGGATTGGTTGTATATGACAGTTGTCGAAAGAAAACCTTGTATCTCCATTTTTGCCGTTTTCCAGTTTTTGACACAATTTGAAAATATCTGTTCACATTTACATTGTATGTAAATTTCACAAAGAATGCACTAATAGAAATGACCCAAAATTACTTGGAAAGAAGTCTGGTTCCATTGACTTACATTACAAGTAAAAAAAGTTTTTGTTTTCTCCTGTAAAGTTACCATTTTGGAGATTTTCTTCTGACAACGGCAATATACATGTTTATTTGTGCATGTATTACAATGTAAACAAGCAACCTCAACAGCAACATTAGCAGTATTGGTGTTTATCAATAAATGTTCACTGATGGCAATGAATCAGCAGAACTTTAATACAGGACTGATTTGTCCGTTAAATAATATATCAGCTGGACCCTCGTCTGCACTGCTTTACATGCTCTGCCACTGTTACCCTCAGCTTGCTCATTAGGCTGTTGGACCTGGACCTCTGTAAGGCTGCAGCTCTTGTAAACAGCGCTATACGAATAAATATACCAATAAATTTGCATTGAATTGAATATGTTGTCTCTGTGAGTGAGATTTCTAGGGTCACAGGACTGTTCAACATCCTGTTTCACCCATCCATGCAGTGAAACACCACATGGAGAGTAGTGAATGCACACACACACACACCAGGGGCCAGTGAGCACACTTGCTCAGAGCGGTGGGCAGCCCTGTCCAAACGGCCCAGGGAACAGTTGGGGGTTAGGTGTTTTGCTCAAGGGCACTTTAGTCACATACTGTCAGCTCAGGGGATCAAACCGGCGACCTTCTGGTCACAGGGCCGATTCCCTGACCTCCAGCCCATGACTGCCTCCATTTAACCAAGAAACTGGAAAGACAAGCTCTTTAAAATCCAGGTTGATCACATATTTGTGTGAACCAACCAACAGGAACCAAGTGGCTTATGATTCTCGGTTTAGTTACCGTTTACGTACTCAAGAGACTAGACCCATTATTTTAAGCAGGATTGGTGAATTAAACCTTTTCGGTCATTGAATGTCACTCTAATGCATCTAAACTGGCCTGGCCAGTTTATTGTCTGATACGAAACAAAATACCTCACTATTCTGGCCAAGCGTTTAAACAGGAAGAATGTAGAATCACAGAAAACTTCAATTTTTACTTTGTTTAGAACTAAAATATGAGCAAAATTGCCCAATCTGTGGGCAACACTAACCTCTTATAGCTCATGCCACCCAATGGCAAACTCTACAAAGTAATAATTCTGAAAATAGCAACCAACACACTAATGCACCACCTTAGTTTACATTCTGGTGCTCTTATTGGTCATGTAACAGTGTTCAGCTTCACCTACACTTTTTGAAATAGAGGTACCATGCAGGCACATGATTCGTTCATCAAGGTACAAACAGTGTAAACGTTCTCTCAAAGGTAAGGAAGTGGTTTCAAGGTACAGTTGTGTACATTAAGTAAGTTTTTCCCAGTGGAAAAGTAGATATTTGTATCATTTTATAAACTAATGTTTTAAAACAGAGAAGTAGAATAAAAGCCTGGAGGCGAGATGGGGTGTGTGGAGCCAGTACAGCTTAGAAAATATCATTATGGTTCAGTTATGATCCCTGACTGAAGGTATTGAGATGGACCCCTGAGGCAACCACCCCAGTGACGAGAAGGGTACTGCCCCAGTGACAGTGTCATACCTTTTTTTCTGAGAGTGTACATCTGGAAGAGGGAAAGATTCAATAAAGTGTTATCATCGTTAGCTGCAGGTGTTAGCTGTAAGGTTTCATGCTTTTGAAAGCTGAAAAATGTAAATAGAATCCATTATACGCATGGCTACGTTTGACATTATGGCCTCAAACACAGCAAGATGTTATTGTGATTGCCAGTGTTTTGTCTGCTATGTTTGTATTTATTGTAAACTGTGCTGTACATTTAACTACTTCCACTGTATAGCCGACCACTAAGTTCACAAACATTCAGAATTGGTTTGCAATGGTGTCCTGTTTGCTGTTACCGGCTACTTTCATGATGCCTTAATGTTTGGCATCATTAGAGCTTATGTCTCATCTGCTATGATGTTTATAAAGCCATGCTTATGCCAGTGACATGGAGCAGGTTTCATTTAAAGCAAGCTGCTTTAATAACAATATCACCTGCCTTGTCACTGGGCTGGCCTAGTTACCACTGTCATTACTATGTCATTACACAGTAATTACATCACAATTACACTCTTCCTTTCTTCCAAATGCAGATGAAGCTGCCGAGCACTATTACATGACCAATAAGAGCACCAGAATGTAAATTAAGATGGTACGTTAATGTTTTGATTGCAATTTTTAGACGTATTACTTTGTGAAGTTTGCCATTAGGTGGCATGAGCTACAGTAAGCTAAGGGGGTTAGCATTCTAGCATGCTAGCTCCCACAGATCGGGCATTTTTTTCAGATTTTAATGCTGAATAAAGTAAAAATTGAAGCTTTATTTGATTCTAGATTCATCCTGTTATAATATCTGGCCAGAATAGTGAGGTATGTTATTTTGTATCAGCCAACAATGTAATGCTAACTGCCTAGTAACTAGCTAGTTAGCCAAATTAGATGCATTAGAGTGACATTCGATGACTAAAAGGTTTAATTGACCAATCCTGGTTATAATAATGGTTCTAGTCTCTTGACTACGTAAATGTTAACTAAAGATAGAGTCATAAGCCACTTGGTTACTGTTGGTTGGTTCATGCAAAGGTGTAATCAATCTGGATTTTAAAGAGCTTGTCTTCCCAGTTTCTCCATTAAATCAGTCTCAGCATTTGGACAGAATCCTGTTGTGCCAGTGCAGTGTTATCTGCAGTATCTTTCCTGAAGCAAGGGTCTTTTCTTTTCTCACGTTATTACACAGTAATGACATAGCACTGTCTTAAGTGGAGTGCCATGTTGACCACTTTGTGGCCCTAATCCATCACATGCATCCTGCCTTCACCCTCCTCTTTGCTTGTTTTCTCTATCTTTCTTCTATTACCCAAGGCCATTTCAAGGACAATTTCCCTGATTCCCCCCAACACAGTCATTTCTCTTGTAGAACAATCATGCCAGTTCAAAGCATTTGACCTTTTAGCATCGTATCTCTTAAATAGAGGCTGATTAACCAACAGAGACTTTAACCAAGTGTTCATCTGCTGCCTTCATGCAAACAAAGTGACAATTAGGAGGCTTTAAGCTTAATAACGATGCCATATAATCTGTTTAATGAAAACATATCAAGGGCTGGGGGGTAAAGAGAGAGAGTGCATTCAGCTCTATCACTGCAGGCTGGCTGTTAATTATCAGATGGGTGTTTTTAATCCATCGTTAGCTGTTGAATAGCCCATGTCCATGACATGGTCACAGAGTAATAAGGGGAGAGCCACTGGCCAGGACCAATTTACTTCTGACATTCTAATCTCAAGGATGCTATTTGAATAGAATCAAAGTAATAAAAGGATAAAGCCCATATCTGCTGGCAGAAGAGCTGATTGTTGTGGTTTTGTTTACCAAAGCCTGTTCGTAACAATATTTTCAATATGGTTTTGTTCAGTAAGCATGAACGATTTATGCAAAATGGTGAAAACTTTGTGCATACTTTAAATTCTGCTTGTCAGCATAATAGTACTTTAATTCTATATGCTATACTATGAATCACTTCATTCTTAATAAAAATTGCATGCCTCATGCGCATTATGGCACTACAAATGTCTTTGCAGGCATGTCCTCCTGGCCCTAATCCTAACCTTAACCTTCAGCTCATCCCATAACCTAACCCAAACCCTCATCCTGGCCCTAATCCAAACCATAACACTCACATAATCTCAAAACCTAATCCTAACCTTCATTCTGGCCCTTATATGAACCCTAACCTTAAACTCAACCCACAACGTAATCTTAACCCTCACTCTGGCCCTAATCCTAACCCTAATGTTAACCTCAATCCAAAGTCTAATCCTAACCCTCACCCTGGCCCTAATCCTAACCCTAACATCAACCCAAAACCTAATCCTAAAAAATCAACCTGGCCCTATTCCTAACCATAACCTCAACCCCAACCCAAAACCTAATCCTAACGCTGACCCTGGCCCTATTCCTAACCATAACCTCAACCCCAACCCAAAACCTAATCCTAACCCTTACCCTGGCCCTAATCCTAACTCTAACCTTAACCTTAACCTCAACCCAAAACCTAATCCTAAAAATCAACCTGGCCCTAATCCTAACGTTAACCTCAACCTCAACCCAAAACCTAATCCTAACCCTCACCATGGCCCTAATCCTAACGTTAACCTCAACCTCAACCCAAAGCCTAATCCTAACCCTCACCATGGCCCTAATCCTAACGTTAACCTCAACCTCAACCCAAAACCTAATGCTAACCCTCACCATGGCCCTAATCCTAACGTTAACCTCAACCTCAACCCAAAACCTAATCCTAACCCTCACCATGGCCCTAATCCTAACGTTAACCTCAACCTCAACCCAAAACCTAATCCTAACCCTCACCATGGCCCTAATCCCTACGTTAACCTCAACCCAAAACCTAATTCTAATACAATGAATTATTTAAACATGAAGAATGTAGATATCAAACAATTTTTTACTCTGTTGAGTATTAAGACATGTGCAAAAACATTTGTTTTTCATTTGAACTAATTTAGTTTTTGGCAGTTTTCACCTTCAGGTAGTTCTCCTCTATCAGCCTAGGGAAGTAAGGGCTATCAAGCGCCTCCTCTGAGATGTGAAAGCAGACGTCCTTCTGGTAGGAGGAATTGATCGACGGGTTAATTTTTATTGGAAGCCCCTAAAGACCGAACGATCCTGGTGCCAAAAAAACACACTTCCATAGACTTCCATGTAAAATGGTCTCTCTTTTGACAAAATGAGTTTTTTCTAAACCATGTTTCAGTCAAAAAAAAATCTCTGCTTTTTTTCTTGCCTCTTCACATTCACATCACTGACCATTCACAATCATGGGGCAACATAGCTTGGCTGTTGTCATGACCACAGAGTAGAAGATGGTGCTATCGGCCAATCAGCATTCCCCTGCATCCCAAGCATGGTCAGTCGTGTATAATTCATGACTCATTTCCCTGTCCCCAATTTAGGTTCCAATGACAAAAACAAAGCGTCATCCAGGACAAGTACATGCACTACTGAGCTAATCCCATTCAAATGAATTGGCGCTAGTGCTAATGATTCTCTCTCCAGGTTCTCTACATGGCTGGCGTTCACAGCGCAACACGATGTTGGACAATAGAAGCAAGCAGAAGGGGGAACAAGGCCATCCCAGAGACCAGGGCCAATTATACTCTCTTCGACTACATGCCTTGGGTTTTGAATAAGTGAGCCATAAGAGGAGTTACGCCACACAGTGCTGATGATTTCTATTATTATGAATGATTATAAGAGATTTTGACGTTCCAGTATTGAGGCAGTTAAATTGTCACCTTCAGATCAATCCATCTTGATGCATTGAAGCATTGTTGCAACACTCGTATCACAGCCAGACAAGCCATACCTCCCTCACACACACTAGGAGATTAAAGGATCTCAGGCACAATGCGGAGAATTAGACAAGATACAAGAGAGATAGGATGACAGGGTTAAGCGATAGAGGACTGGAAAAATGCTGTGTGTAGATGTGAACCAGGCAAGGTGGGAAAGATACAGGAAGACAGGGTTAAGAGAAAGATGTGTGCCTGTCTCTCCGTAAGCTCACAGTCCATGGACAGGCCTGCACAGCATGCTCCACTGATGGGCTCAGTATAGAAGTTCTATTTGCCAGCTGTTGAGATGCACAGAGTAAAAGACAGGAGTAAGGAGCAAGAGAGGGGTCAGATACTTGGTAGGATCTGACCAGTACAGCATTTTTGTCACTGAAACAAATTCCTGTTTGAAGGACCTACGAATTCTGAAAAGCAAAAAAATTTGAAGCAGTGTAATTTTATATAGGCAAAATTTAAACATTGTCAGTCTTCAAGTAGGAATTGTCAAATGATCGTTGGTTCTCATTTGTTCAGCTTAAATCAAAAGACAATCAAAAATAGATTCAATCGAAATATATTGGGAGATTCACTCAACGGAGGCCCCGAATATTCCGAATGAACTCTCTCTAGGATAAAGCAACCTGATCCAAACAACATGCAATGAGCTCCTCAGTATATGGAGCTTTGAACAAGTGTTGGACAAAAGAGAAAAATAAAGCCAAAAAAACTATTGACATCATACATGAAACATTTTGATGGGCTTCAATATGGTTTTGGGCCCTGATCACGTTTGGTCTTCAGCAGTGGTGTATTCTGAATGTTCAGTAACATACTGGTGATAGCTTGTGAAGATGTCTGGGGTGAATGGTTGAAAGAATTATTTTTCACAGTATTGACCTTCTTGTTTTGCACTGCATTCAATGTTTTTGGATCCAAATTTAATGATGGTTCTATTTAGAACCATGAATTGCCTGTAGAATCATTTCCATACCTGGCGCCATACATGGTAAAATAGCTCTTTAGGATGTTGGAGAATGTGTTGTATATGTTATATATGTACCTTTTTTGAAAATGGTTCTTTGCTTCAAGACTGACATCATAACTATACCTGTGGTGCTATAAAGAACCATTTTTAGAAAGGCAAACAATAGAACGATCTATGGCACATTCTCCATCGGTCTGAAGAACCACTCCAACATGCAAAGAACCTGTTAATCATGCATAGAGTTCTTTGCGTGTTCACGATTCTATATAGGACCGTTTTCTTTTACTAAAGAACCCTTGAAGAAGCATCATTTTTAGGTTTGTAGTGTTACAAGCTTGAAGAACCCTTTTTTGGTGCTATATAGAGCAACTGTTCTATGTAGAACCTTATCTAGCAAATGCTTTATCAATCTGAATAACTATTTCACCTTGCAGTGAATCATTAAAGCCTGCAAATTGTTCTATATAGACGTCATGGTCCTAAATAGTGGAGCTCTTGTAGAACCGTCTTTTTTAAGAGTTTTATGATGATAAGTGTTGACAATTTGGATTTGAAAAAATGCACCATTCTATGCCTCATTGTGGAGTTGATGTAAAAAAGTGTACAAAGGGATTTTAAATAATTATTATACACACCAACCGAAAGGGCATTTGATTGAGAATGAGGGCAAAATATATTTAATTTATTTAAATTATTTAAAAAATCGATTTAACACACTATCCATCATGGAGCAGTGTGTTCATTAGAATGTATAACATAAGGCTTTAAAAATCAGTCTTTAGACTTTTAATACATGATTTTTAACTCAGTATCGTCTGATTTTATCATCTAAACGATATATCGGTCCAGTCCAGTCACACACTGTGCAGTAGAGACTTCACAGGCGATTAAGTATTTGTCAGGAAAAGATGAATGATGTGGAGAGCGAGAGATGAAGGGAACCCAGAGATGGATGGAGTTCCCCTGTGTGCTCTGACCACATTTGACTTCTACCAGTCATACACGTCACTCAGGTGAGCTCTCGCTTTCCCCACTCACTGTCTGAAAGCTTTAACCCCTGATTCTCCAGGGTGTATTTTGGTTTGTCCATCTGAAGTTATGTGACCAAATCATGAGGCCAGTTATTCAGTAACTGCATGAAATAAATGTAATTATTTATTTATTTATTTTTTTTGTAAAAGCTCCTCAAATGAACAGAACGTGTGTTTTATGATCTCCACATGTCACTATACACTCACAATTTACTGCTGAAAGCCAAAAATCTCGGCCGCTCTTTGTGTTGTTCTCTAAAAGTGATGTTTCCAGAGCAGATCACTGAAGAGACGCCGTCTGTTTATAGTTTAGAGCCCAGATTTGGGGAAAAACGGCTCGACTTTCAGTAGAAAAACAAACTGAGTTCAGCTTCTTTTATTATAAGGGTTTAAAATGACATCACCGTCTATTAGAAAAAAAAACTAAGAAAAACACTGAAAGTAGTACAAGATTATTAACTTTGATAGCACTGGTGAAACAGAAGTTTGGCAAAAAAATATTGTATATATATATTTAATCATCGATCAGATTAGTGTTTTAATGCACATTTTTTCCCAATATATTGAAAAAAATAAAACCGAAAATTAACAGAAAAATTCCCTATTTTTACAGGTGTTGACTATAGATGTGTTAACTTATCTTCAGTAAAAAAAATAAAATAATAATAATAATTACATTTTTTGCACATGATTGTACCCCCTAAAGTGGCAAACAGTTTGCAAAGGGGGGAATTTGGCTCACTGTAAAGAAAATTAACAATATAATATATTTCATATATAATTTAATAATGTAATATGATGTAAAAACATTAACCATGTATTGCAACTGCAACTTTTCAAAATATGTCAATAAAACAAAATAAATATATAAAAAACATTATTTTTTTTATATTAAACTTCTATTTTTTTTTAGCCATTTCAATTGCGGTCCAGAAATCTGGGAGTGTAGCACCTCTACTTTCCATGCACCTGTAGCCACAGACTGGATATGACACATACAGTTGTATTCAAAAGTTTGGGCAACTCTGGTCAAATGATGTGTTTTTTGTTGACTTTCTAAGTGAAAATAACACATTTTATCCAGGAAATGCATTTACAGTTATTGTTTCTTGGCCAAGTTTAACAACAACAACAACAACAAAAAAAACTAACAAAAACCAAAAAAAACACACGGGCTGACCAAAAGTTGTCACATTTTATATTCAATGTTTTTTTTCAATGTGTTGAACTCAGCAAATTAATAGAAACTGTGGAGTAAATTTAGCAGAAAAACAAACTATTTGGCAACCAAGTTTGTTAAGTGTGTTAACTTATTTTTAAAGAAAACCATCAAAGCACATAATTTACCCAGATGTGTTCCCTTTTGCATATTAAACAACTAAAAGTAATAAATACAATATGATGAAGCTTGTTTATTCCCATATAGCTATAAAAATGCTTTTTTATCTTTTTAAAATTTGAGACAAATATATTTTTTCATGATTTATTATGAACAATACTGGGTAATGAATCATTTTAATTGCTTAACAGCTGTAATTGTTAAAAATGTAGTGTATTGTAAAAAATTACTTTGGCTATGATGCTTTTATATTTTTGCCATATCACCCACCCTGAGGGCTGTGTGTGTGTGTGTGTGTGTGTGTGTGGGGGGGGGGGGGGTGTGTTCAAGCCCTCCCTGTAATATTAGTTCCTTTCGTCTTGCTTCATATTTGAAGAATTGCTTCAAAACAGCGTCTGACTGAGTGCCAGTGTCGCGCTGGTCTGGCTCGGTCTGCGTAGCTGGATAAGTGTCAGCAGATGCTAACAGGATCGAGCTTAGATCTGTCTTCAAAAAGACTCATTAGCACTTCGCTAAATGTCACTGCTTGCTGGGGTTTTAATAAGCCTGCTAATGGGGATACCATACGCCTGCCTTGAGCCCTCCAAACCTCTGACCCAGGTTAAAAAGAATGGAGGGGGGTAGGAGAATAAATAAATGCCCCGGCGTCCGCCTCCCGTCTCCGTCACAGTCTTCTCTCAGGTGCGATGAGCAGGTTTCTCAGCCTCTATGGATTCAGAGGTAAACGTAATCACTCTCCCCCTCCAATTAGAGTCTTTCTATCGCCACTTTTCTCTTTTCTTCGCTTCTTCCCGTGCGGGTGTGAAGGAGCTTCACGGAAGGTTTTTTTTGTTGTTGTTGTTGTTTAATTCCATTTCCAGAACTTTATTAATCAATTGCAAATGCTTAATGAGTGTCATTAACGAACATGAGTCACCGTCACTCATCTAGTTGTTTCTAAATGGCCTTTTCTGAAGCTCCAGGTCTCTTGACACGTTTTTTTTCCAAATGTGATGAATGGGGTAGCTGTTTTTTGTCAACACCTGAAGTTATGCAAGCCACACAGGAAGGGTTCTTTTGATTCTGTTGATTTCCTGAGCACAAGCGTTCATAATTCATAGCAAGCGGCTGATTTTATATAGAATGCTTTGGGCTTGGAGCCAATCGTACGTGTTTAGACACCATGACAACTTCAGTTAGGCCTGAATTTAGGACAGTGGCTATCACAGAATAAAAGTTCCCGAGAAAATAACATCACAAAAGCATCCTCACTAGACAAAATTCCCTAAATACTTCAGGACAAGCCCAACAGTGTCCAAGTAATCCAATATTGTAATCCAAGGAATCCCAAATGCATTCAGTGATTCATTGACGTTTAATCCGTTGCTTCAGCTTCTTTGCTTCTTTTGCAGGTGTTCTTCTTTTTTCCCTTTCATCAGTCTTGACAGCTACACATCCTTTCAGACCCATAGCACTAAGTTGTCTTCTCACAGTGGAGGGATGGGCAGAATCACCTGTGGATTTTTCAGATCTGAAGCAAGACTAGAGCTTGATCTGAAGGTGATCCTGAACTCCAGGATCGGAATCTCATTTCCGTTTGACTTTCTCCTTACTTATAATCGTGGGATGTCTTATACTGTATCTAATCTCCCCAGGAACGCCTCCTGAATAATGAATCAGTGTGGTGGGTAAGACATCTACCTTCTCCGTTGCAGACTAAGGTTCAGTCCCTCAACAGGGTGAACGCCCTACACTGTACCAGTAAGAGTCCTTGGGCAAGACTCCTAACACCACCTTCGCCTTCCGGTGAAAACGATCCCATTGTGAGTCGCTCTGGATAAGAGCGTCTGCCAGATGGCATAAATGTAAATGAGTAAAATGCTTTTCAACTAAAATCAGATTGTTTGGACAGAACTAACTACTGTATTATAAATATTAAGGGCTTTTGGTCAAAGAACAAGACAAGATTTTTATTTAAAAATAATTAAAAGCTGTTCAAATTGATCTCCTCATATTGATTATCTGAGCAAAGAATTGCACTCCTCACAATGTTATTGATGGATTTATCAATCTGATCAATTCTGGTATTACTTGGCACATCTGTAACCCCCTGAGGGAACAATGGGGGGGGGGGGGGGGTGACTCACGAGTGCAATGACTCTAAAGCCCCCTAACGCTGTGTTTTCCCCAACATAGACTCAGCAAGTGAGCTGCTTTCAGTCGTTCAGCGCAGTCTTCTCCTTGTGACCACTCCTCGGCCAGCGCCTCTCTGCTTCTGTAACATTACTCCCCAAAAATCTATGAGTAAACAGTCAAACCGATAAATTACTTGGTTTTGCAAAAGCCAGCACAACGTTAGCTTCACCTAACGAGTTACAGACACAGCCTGTCCGGTCGCGTTAGACAAGCGAACTGGCAAACTTTTACCACAGGAACAATTTCTATACAACAGTCAACGAAACACTAAAGACAGGAGTAAAGATATAACTTACATTTGTAAATTCCTTGGTCAGCAAATAATGTCCGTCTCATCCGCCAAGTGATGGACCTCTCGGCCGGTGAACGGTATTGCGGATTTGCCTTCACTGAGAAGCATCCATGCAATGCTGCCTTCAGATAAGGTCAAAATAGAATGCTGCCTTATGCTGCCTTCCGGATGGGACAGCCTTCGTCTCGGAAGCGCAAGTCCTGCCTTAAAATGCTGCCTGCCTAGACAGCTGCCTCCTGATTGAAACACACCACTTCTGCGTTTTATATATAATGTTGATGATGGTAACGTAATGGCAAATCTTAGGGGACTATTATGTCTTAGAACACAATGCACGTAAAACACGACACCACAGGACTCTGGATAAGTGGAAAAATATTCTTGGGAAATTAGGCTTCACTATCTGGAAGGTTGATGGAAAAAAGGTTTGGTGGAAATCAGGAAAACACTACCTACTGGAATGCCTAGTTCCAGCAGTAAAGTTTGGTGGAGGAGGGATAATTATCTGGGCCTGTTTTTCAGGGTGTGTTCCTTATTGCAAAAGTCACCAGAATGAAAAGTTAAAATAAGCATTATTGTCATACAAATCACTGCTGATTTATTGAGAAGGCAACTTTTGATTAATTACTTTTTTTTAATCAGGCAATTCAGTTTAATTAAAATTAGAGGCAGCCTTAAAAGAAAGCTATTGAAATAAATCTTAAACCTGGTCAACAGCGTGGATGCATCATATCAGTGGTTTTTTTTCGAACTATTTTCAGAATGGTTTGTGTAGCTGGAGTGAAAACAAAATCCAATTTTTTGTATTTTTGACTGAACATATATGTGCGTGTCCTCAAGCGAGTGAACTAAGAGTCCATGTTCTTTCCAAAGATGTGGTTAAACTGCCTTTTGGGATGACTTTTTTTGCCAGCTCTCTTCTGGAACGATACATCTCCCCGGTGTTGACCGCTATCTACAGGAGTACTTTGCTGCTTTATGGTCTGGTTTTATGAAGTTTTCACCAAACTTCAGCCTTGTCCTGTCACATTAGGCTCATCAGAGAGCTCCTAAATCTCACAGCATGCACCATCTGTCTGCCACTGCGCACCATTAAAGCACAGGGGACTGCCCAGGAGTTGCTGTTACAGGTTTGTAAGGAGGA
The DNA here is from genome assembly GCF_015220715.1 of Pygocentrus nattereri. Classification (NCBI taxonomy): domain Eukaryota; kingdom Metazoa; phylum Chordata; class Actinopteri; order Characiformes; family Serrasalmidae; genus Pygocentrus; species Pygocentrus nattereri. Next base: position 1,863,431 of record NC_051220.1, on the reverse strand, counting down.
TCATAACTTTGTTTTGTTTGGCATCACTCTTTCTCCTCGCACTCATGCCTCTTAGGAAGATTCCATTCAGCTGACCTTCCCACACTCAATCTTTCTCATGAACAACTGTTATTTTGGACAAGCTTTGCAGAATGATGGCAAAGACAGCATTAAACCGAATGATAAAACTATTGTACAGCTCAGTTTTCGCCAGAATGCATTATTTATCCACTCTGAGCCTCTACGAACGTTCTTTAGAGCTGCATTGTAATATTGAGTTTCCAGCTAGTGCATCCATCAAGTGGAAGCTGCAAAGTTTCTGACTTCCAAATGAGCTCTCCAAAGTTTTGGAAAGAGCTATGATTTCTCTGAGTTGCAATTCCATGACGTGACTTTGTCCACGGAGCAAGAAGCAATATAATGTATAACGCAATATAATTTGCGTAATATGTATTATTTCCCATTGATATTCCTAAAAACAGGGAGATGCTTGGCTAACTGGAAGGTTCAGGCAATCTGTACCAAGGCTTTGACCAAACGACGCTTTCCCACCATTTTCAGCACTAGATTTATCAAAATGAATGAAGCACTAAACAAGCAATTCCTTTCATTCAGTAAAAGCTTGTACAGCTTTTAATACACCCACGGCAGCTAAACAAGTCCAAGTTACTGTGATCATTTATTATCTTCCTGACTTCAAACAGCGAGTTTTAAGAAGGCTTTGGGATGAGTTCAGAAGTTGGAAGCTTGAGTTGGTAGAGTTGGAAAATTCCAAGCTCCCAGTTGTGACTAATGCAACCAATGCTACACTACTGAGCCGAGGTTGCCTCGCAAAGCAATGTTTCTTGCTCAGCCAGCTAATTTCAAGCTGAGTTTGATCCAATCCTGGATTCTTTTTCTCAGTCATTTTTTACTAGAATACATCACTATGGCAACTTATCCTGAAGGTCTAACCTGCTCCAGATGTTCCTGCTCCTGCTTTCAACTATTCATCAAAACACTTTAGATAGTGTGCATTAAGTGTGTTAGCAGGAGAAGACAAGAATAAAAGGGTGCTATAACAATGAGGCATTTTTAAAATAAGGACTATCTAAAGGACGTCTAAATGGCAAAATTCCACCCATTTATGCTTTAGAGGACCTCCCTGATTGGTACTGTTGGAATTCACAGAAAGGTGGTGCTGAGAAACAGAAGAAAATCAGAGCCTTGAAAAATCTCAGAAAAACTAAGCATGATAGCAGCTTAGTGATGGTTAAGAGCTACATACGCCACAGAACGTTCTTCAGTCTAATGCCCTCACACTCTCTGAGCTCTCAGATATCCTCTCAATCTGTCTTTTGTTTAGGATCCGTTATCTGGAACCAAGCCTGTCCTGTGGTGTGTGGCATGTTTGGCATACTAATTAAGCTCTCGTTAGCCAAAACACTGCAGTTCCAAACACCACAGAACAGGTTTGATTTTGGCTTTCGGTCACTTCAACACCAGTCAGTTGATTTTTAGCAGCAGTTGGTCAGAAATAATCCTGTACTATGATGTGTGTAACTCTGGGTCTGTAGCGTGCTCGTTAAGCTAATGTTAACTTAACCAATCAGGTTAATTGTCCAAAAACCTCAGGACACATCTGACTTTCCAACACCAGGTTCTCAACTTCATCACTCCCCCAGATTTAAATCATCATCATCCAAACTTTTGTCAGTGCTTCAGTTATTTACTTATTCGGTGACCATGTACACCCTCAGAAATAAAGGTACTAGACTGTCTCTGGGGCAGTTCCCCTCCCATCACTGGGGTGGTTCCCTCAAGGCTCCATCTCAGTCCCTTTAGTCAGGGAACATAACTGAACCATAATCCACTGAAATGATCTGTTCTAAGCTGGACTGACTCCACACACCCTGCCTCGCCTCGCCTCCAGGCTTTTACTCTACTGCTCTGTTTTAAATCATTCAGTTATGAAAAGGAACAAACACCAACTTTTCATCTGGAGAACCTGATTTAAGCTCCACAATCAGACCTTAGAACCACTGTAGAACCTCTGAGGGAACATCTACACTGTTTGTACCTTGATGAACAAAAAATGTACCTGCGTAGTGCCTTCATTTCTAACAGTGTAAGTCTGCGAGACATCAGGAAAAGTGTCCTGAATGCTTTTCCATCACTTACAACACTTTGTATGCACTGTAAACAAACGTGTCCTGCAGTTTCTTATTAAGTTGAATGGGATTTTTGCCCAACAGTCTGTAAAGTTTATCCAACCACACAACATTTGCTATGATGGAACACATTTGTGGGCTGAGCTCTTAAAATGGATAAGTGTGTTTAGTCTTGTTCATAATAGACATAAGGAATAAAACAGAACAAGTAGGGAAACAGAAAGAGAGGTTGACAGATGAACTCTCGTTAAGAGATAGCATTAATTATGTAGGCAAGGTGTGTGTATGTGTGGGAGAGAGAGAGAGAGAGAGAGAGAGAGAGAGAGAGAGAGAGAGTTGTGCAGCATCACTTTAAAAGCTTTGAATCCATGTAAATGATTCATAATTATTCTCCCTCAGCCAAGCATGGCCACTTCCATCCATTATCACCCACCCAAACCCACCCACCTGCATCAGCTCTGGCCTTTTCGTCCAGCTTTTGATAACCAGATGCTGCCAAAATCAATTGCCAGTGAAGCACAGAAGTTGCTGTGGATTTCTGTGGAAAGAGAACGAGTAAGTTGTCAGCATTAAAGCAAGGTGACGTGTTCAGACAGGTTCATGACTTTCTGTACAAAAGTCAGAGTATCATAAGGAATACCGGCCATTATCTATTTCATTTCCAATTTCAACGTGACTGTTTTTCAGCATCAAACAGAAACATGTTTACCAGAAATTACGAAGAAATTACTAGAAACAAATGAAACTATCCAGGTTTTTCTGTCTTTGGTGTGTCCACTCTTTGCCACACTCTCAATGACGTTGAGGTTGGAAGCTCAGTGATGGCGGTTGTTTCTGATCATGTACGGAGTCCACAGAACGTTAGAGACAGCGAAAGTAGCCGGAACTACTTTTGCAGTGTTGCTCTGACGTTTGAAAGTTGGATAAAACATTGATAACACTTTATTCGGATGATCCACTGTAGATGTTTTGTAGATACTAAGGCCCAGTCCCATTTCACCCCTCGCCCCTACCTCTGAGCCCTCACCCCTCTGTTCTGCGTGTTCACGTTCTAGGTGTAGGGTGTCCTGATTCTTGCTGAGACAGAGGGGTGGGGTGAAGTGTTGGGGCTCCATGACCCTCCAAACGGAGGTTTTTCAGAGACTCCAAACAGAGAGATATGAGAAAAACAGAGAAACCGGCGAGACGGAGAACAAGAGACCAAAGAAACCCACAAATGTGAGAATTTCCTCTGTTAAATCACGATCACCACCGTTTTATCTTAGTTTAATGTGGTTTCAGTGGATTTTGGTCGTTTTTCTTCATAACAAGCATAAAAACTCACTAATAGCATGCTAACGTCTCGGTAGCTAGCTCGCTAACTTTTTAAATTCCACCTTAAATAGTCCAGCAGTTCTGACGCCTGAAGCTCCAGAATGAAACTGCTGCTCCATTTAAGGTGGAACGGGAAAATTCTAACAAGAATCTGGAGAATCTCTGACTTCAGCTTCACATCACTGAAGAATTAGGGGGGGGTGATAATAAATAACTGCCCCCCTCTTTGAAGGCGTCTGATCCCTAAATGTAACTAAAGCCCAGCAGTGAGGAGCTGAACTTTCCCCTCCTCTGCTGTCCCTGCAGACGGGCAGGGTCGCCTACAGAGCGGCGCCAGTAGCTGATAATGAAGTGATGCTCTTTTTTTTTTTTTATTAATTTGAGGTTTGTCTCGTTTTGTAGGGCAAGATTTCAACTAAGACCCCCCTTGTAACTCATTTCTAAAGGGTTAGAGAGAAACTTGAAAACAAGACGTCGGGGTAAAAAGAAGAAACTGGATTGGGCCTTAGTAAATGCTTTAATTAACATTTAACTAATTATCTATAAAGTTCACTTGATCCAAACCCTAACCTTAACCTCAAGGCAAAACCTGCCCCTGCTCCTACAACACTAACCTTGATGTCGTTGATGATCAACTATCACTAGACAACGTGTTAATAAGTATCTCTAGATCATCTATAAGTGACCATCCAAATAAAGTGTGACCTTGGATAATTGGAAACATGGCTTTTATGATCATGTCTATCAAATCCTCGCAGAATTCATCAGCTGCCCATTGTCTTCAATTACAAGTGAGTGTCAAGCCAACGGGTTTGTTCATTGGCTCATAATTTTCCATGGTAATCAATGCTACTACACATATGCGGCAGATAGAAATTAGACAGAATATTTCTGTAAAGAAACAATTCTAGTGAGTTTGAATCAAAAGGAAAAGAAAGAACAGTTCACCTTCACCTCATGCCAGGCCAACAAGTTCTAGTTCAGTCTGCATGCCCCAGCCAGATGACATTTCATTCTGTCGCGCTTCTGGACAGCATTGCACAGCTCTTGATTGCCTGGGTCAAGTGTGTTGAGGGCAGAAATAGAACAAAAATACTGCAGCCCAACAAAAACACTGTAGTTCACAACAGCAGGCCGGTTCCTGTTGATGGTGGTTGGAGAAAACATTCTCTGGCAGAAATAGTGGGAGTGAACGTTGTAGCCCCTCAGTGTCGCCGGAAATGAATCATCATACCTTAGAATCCAGACCCTGAGCTGTTTAGCAGCAGGATATTCAGTTTGATTTCAGTACTATGACTGTGTGCCAGATTCCGGGAAGGCATACTGGGCTTTAATTAGGCTATATAAGGGTGTTTAATGCTGTTCAGCAATGTTTAACATCTTGGGAATTGTGAGGAACTGTGGCTAACCCACCTCTCCTGTCTGAAGTCGGCATCTTCCCTTTAGTCTGCCTGGAAGACTCGCCTGTTCCGTGTTGATGTATGATTTGGGCTACTTTTGCTGTAATTTCTTTTTTATTTTTAGTTCAATTAATCTGGAAAGGTGATGATAAACTGGTTCAAACAAAGGAGGACAAATTGCCTCTCTCACTTTTCGTGTTATAAAGTGTTCACTAAGTGGATCTAGATGAGGTAATGGTTGCCTCCAAGCGGTGCTGCAAAAAATCTAACGTTTGCAAGTGAGACTGCCTTGATGTATTCAGTAGATCTAGAAGACATTGCAGGCATTTTATGATGAATGAACAGAAGAAGTAGAAGAATGACACTTTCTATGAATGTCATGTTTTTAAGCATCTATACACACATTCATAACATGGTATAACGCATTCATAAGGCATTACAAATATGCCTATAATGATTTATAAAAGTGAATTACACTTTATAACCACATTCATTACACTTTATAGCTACGTTTATTACACATTATGAATTGTTAACATAATGCATTATAAGTAGTGTTAATAACATGTTATACTTGATAGTAGAGTGCTATCATTGTAATTCGTTCCCTCATTGGTTCTAACATCAAGTGCTAGAACAGTACAGTGATGCTGATTTCAGCTGGCGTACTATTGGATATGCAGTGTCAGTGCCAGGCTAATTGTGGTGAACATTAACAGTGGTGCACATTAACAGTGGTGCACATTAACGCTGGTGCACATTAACAGTGGTGAACATTAACAGCGTAGTGATAGTAACTTTTAGGGCTGCACGGTTAAACATATTTTTAATCATCCAAGCCATATGATTTACCAAATTTCATGTGATAATAACAGAGAGATAGATAGCGTTGCAGTTAGATTTGAGGGGATATAGTACTACAGTACTGATGTGCTTCGTAAAAGCTACTGTCACAACAAACTTGCATCATCATACAGCGCAATATCTACATATCTAATATTTCTGTAAACAAATTTGCTTTAGTAAACCAAAATAGAATAAATTATTCAGGGAATGTAATTTATAACATCTCATATTTTCAGGATAATCTACAGCTTTATCAAACATTTTATGTCCATGTCTTGCAGCTATATATATATATATATATATATATAGAAACCACCCAAAATGCTTATGTTTACCTATGACACATTTACCCATTAGACTATTACATCAATCTAGAATTAAGCATATGAATAAATGTATTCTTGCCGCATTGTGTTTCATTGATTTTTTTCAATATCTCTGCATAAATAAATGGTTAAGATGTAAATGCCAAGTCAGAATAGTTCTCAGTGATGACAGGAAGCAGACACCTCTGAAAGCTCACTCACATAAAGTTACTGCATCAAATGGTTATGGTTATGAGGCCTGAAGTCGGAGGCATTGTTTTGAGATAAGGCTCTTGGCAGAAAGATACATGACGGGCATTCTAAGGCAAAATAGTCCATAAAGAGAACCGTTTTCTTCAGATTTACCATCATCAGCATTACATAGAAACACTCAGAAGGCAAGTGCAGCCCCACTGGCGGTTTTGGATTGTAAATAGACTGGCTGTATTTGAGTTGTAGACTGGCGACCCCTGGTTCCTATCACCACCGCTGTAAAGACGTCTGAGTCAGCAAGTTTTCATTCATCATCATTTTATGTAGAGTTCCATTTGAAGTAACCATAAACAGACTTGGTTATATGGTTTCTGACCCTGTATGACATAATAGACTAAATAGTCCAGTCTATACGTTTTTCTACAGTAAACCATTTCACATCAAGCCACTCTGAATGACTTTGTTTACATCTCAGCTATGAATTATGCGGAAATAGTGAAAAATTTGTGGAATCTTCTCTAAAAGGATGCGAAATTAACAGCCAGTGCAGTAGAATAAATCTAAGCCAAACCATTCAGGAATATGTTAAATAATGCTATGATATTCTTAACAACTCCGTGATGAAAATGACCGCATCAATTGACCATCTCTAGTGATATTGTTTTTACCGTGTATATAGTTTTGGGGAGAAAGCTTTCATTGAGTGCTCTCTTCTGCCAAAATACTCACGCTTCACTATGCATGTAGTGCTGATCGTGCGCTCTGGGAGTTGTTTAATACCCCAAAACCCTTTGTGCTTGGATTACACACCCACCCATACCTACCCACACACGTGTGCTCATACACACTCGCGCAGAGGAAGAATAAAGGATTGAGTGCAGGCTGTGGACGGTGAGAATAGTGCCTCACCCTAAACTGCTCTTAAATACTGCACGAGGGAGAAGAACTAATGAAGGCGTACATGCCTACACGTACATATGTGCATTTAAATATGCACAGAGGAGGCAGGGAAGCTAATGAGCACACATCCATGCCTGCATAATACATAGACATATCAATTATGCATCTATGGCTGGGTAAATAAAGCACACAAATGCATGCTTAATTCCCATTGTGTGCTTCTGAATAGAGTTAATCTGTCTCTGGGAAAAGAGAGCAACACGTGGGCCTACAAAACTGGATCAATCTACTGAATCTGATGTGTCCATATGCGGTGGTATATCAGTGGTATATCAGGCGTAATCACAAGTTTGATTGCATGAAGGGACAAGTGCTTTTTTCTACGACCCTCTTGATTTTATCAATTGCATTCTTATCTGCTGTGCTGTGTGTCCGTGGAGAAGGTTTATCAGTCTGGTGGAAACACACCTTTGCATATATATATATATATATATATATATATATATATATATATATATATTGTAGGTACTTTAAAAAAATGATTTTCCCCTGGCCAGAAATGCAAAGCAAAACCTCCATATCACAGCAAAGGAGCAGCAGGAAGGTAAACGAATGGCATTGGTGGTGCACCATTCACTCAGCACAGTTGGTGGAGTCATCTGAAGGAAACCTGCCCTGCGTCCTCATCACAAAAGTCAATTTCTCAAATATGCAAAACAACATCTAAATAAGCCAGATGCATTTTGGAAACAAGTGCTATGGACAAGTGCTATGAAGTAAAATTGGTCTCTTTGGCCTCAATCACCAAAGGTATATTGGAGCATTTGATGAAAGGAACATCGTGCCAACTGTTAAGCATGTGGCTGGATCCATTATGCTTTGGGGCTGCATAGCAGCCAATGACCCAGGAAACATGAGTAGATGGAAGAATGCTTTCCACTAAACGTCAGCGAACTCTGGAGGCAAGGCAAGAAAGCAAAGCTGGAAAAAGGCTAGCTTCTACAACAGGACATTAGCAAAGGTAGGAGAATGAATGTATTGGGAGAAGAGGAAACTTCTGGACTGTGTAGGAAGAGCAAGAGGAGAAGAGTCAGAGAGGCAAACTGTGTTTGATCTTTTAGGTGGCATGACATTAGATTAGCTTCCAAAAATGGACAGTTTGAATGTAGGGACCACAGTAGACCAGCATCAGAAGACCTGAGAGGGAGAAGAATAAAGGACAAGGAGCTCATAAATGCCCCACTTTCTCTTCATGAACAAATATCAGACCTAGGCACTGGTCCACAATTCCAATATCAGTGCATCCTTTATATATGTATCTGTAACTTTACAGGACAAGAAAAAAACCTACTTTACTTTTAATGTAAGTCAATGGAACCAGACGTTTTCCCAAGTCATTTTAAACCGTTTCTTTTGGGTCATTCATCACGAAATTTGAAATTTACTCACAGTGTGAAAGGCGACATGCATTTTCAAATTATGTCAAAAACTGAAAAACAGCAAAAAATGGAAATATAAGGTTTTGTTCTGACAACAGCGATATATAAACTGTATAGTGAAGTCAATGAAGTCCATTTTTTTTTGTTTAGCCTTTTTTTAAAAATCAATTCTTAAATTAATGATAAAAATAATATACAGATTATTAGATTATTAATATAATCAATAGTGGCAGCTCTAATCTGTATTATCTGGGCAAACAGATGATGGAATAGGAGGCCATGGAAAGGGATTAGAAACCATAGTGCAATACTTGAATCTTTGAGCCATTCGGCTGCTCTTCAGGTGTCCACACTGAGTGACAGTGTGATGTCGACCGTGTCCTATTTCTGCTCTGTGCTAAATTTCCCCTGCCGACCGCTCCCCCCATAGCTGGACAGAGACATTTCCTCTGCTGCCAAGGATCATTTCAGCCCTGCCTGTCTTGTTTGAGTTCTGGGGTTACGGGTTTCAGAACACCAGAGCAGTCAGGCAACAGAGTAATTATGTCACGATACCAGAATTTTGACTACCATAGTAATACCAAGTGTACTAATACCAAAGTGATACTGTACAAAATAACGTACAAACCGCGTAATTCATATCCCAAATTTTCAATTTCAGTCTCAATGCTTCTTAGTAACTTCGGAGCTCAACATATAATAATAAGACAATTTCCACCACAGAACAGCACCCAAACTCAAATATGGTATATATTGATGTCGAATTAATGTTTCACTCGAGCCAATTGGTTGAAAGTGCATAGAGATTGCACGGTTCTTGTTTGCTCTACTCAGTGTGTGTTTGACTTCATCACTTTTTCTGTCCTCTAGCACTTGGTCAGTGGTCAGTTTCCATCATCATGATGTTTTGTGTCTGAAACTGACCCAAATCTGACAAAATTCTGTCCAAATGTAACCCAACCCGAAACACTTCATTGTGTTTTGAGTCTAAAAGTTAATTGAACCTGACAAAGTTCTGTCCTAAGCCAGCCTGACCTGAGCTACATGGTCAGGTTCTGTCATCACCATCATGATGTCTTGAGTCTGAAACTCTCTAGCACTCAGTCTGTGGTCAGTTTCCATAATCAAGATATCTTGTGTCTGAAACTGACCCAAATCTGACAAAATTCTATCCAAACTTAACCCAACCCGAACCACTTCATTATGTTTTGAATGCAAAACTGACCCGAGTCAGACAAAATCCTGTGTGAACCTGACCCGACCCGGCCCAAACCACATCACCCTGTTTAGAATCTGGAACTGGCCTGAATCTGACAGAATTCCTTACAACCCGGCCCAAACCACATCACCATGTTTAGAATCTGGAACTGGCCTGAATCTGACAGAATTCTGTACAACCCGGCCCAAACCACATCACCATGTTTAGAATCTGGAACTGGCCTGAATCTGACAGAATTCTGTACAACCCGGCCCAAAACACATCATCATGTACTCAGTCTTGAACTGACCAGAGTCTGACAAAATTCTATGTGAACTTGACCCGGCCCAAACCACATCACCGTGTTTTGAGTCTGAAATTGACCCAAATCTGACAAAATTCTGTCTAAACCTGACCTGGCCCGAAAACTTCTGCACATAGAACATATTGAACATGCAAAAAAATGTTCACCAAACAAATCAAACTTTCTTTTGGCTGCATGAATCTGTATTTTCCTGAATCGATTCACTGTTCATGTCCTGCTTTCTTGCATAGGCATAGTGGACATAGGGGTCTGACATAGTCGGGTCCGTGTTTGCCCATTTGAGTCCATTTCAATTAAAAAAATCGCAATTATTGAGCAAACAAAATTGAAAGAGATGACATAACACCACAGTAGAGCTTTGATTGATATCCTGCAGCAAACTAAAAGACTATAGGCCACTCTTTTCTGTTAGGTTATGTAGAAACCGCATTATATGCCACTATGGATCAGGGTTGCATTGCTGTTCGCTGAGTGAGAGCTGTTGATGTGAACCACAGGGGAGTTGTCATAGCAACAGTGGCCTAATCAATGGATCTGACAAAACCTCTACCTGATTGTCTTGACCTTCCATTAGAGAAGGAACGGGAATGAGAGAGAGAGAGACAGTGAAAGAGAGAGAGAGACTAATTGATTCATGGTTTATGTGGGTTTATTGGATCTTTACACATTTCAGACACAGAATGCAGTCCTAGGGAACTCGGCTGGTGGAGACGTTACAGCTGGACGGCCTCATTAAAGTAAAGATGTATTCGCTGTGTTTGTTTGCTTAACTGGGTATACAGTGGCCCCGGGAGGATGTAGACACTCATTGTATATTTAAAGAAGAATTAAGTTCATTGTGTCGGGAAACAAGTAGTCCAAC